>NC_069500.1:763493181-763683181 GCF_027579735.1 Bombina bombina
ATAGTAAATATTGTTTTATTGAGTTATAGAGAATAATTTATTTCAGCTTAGTTTTGAGTGAACATCTTAATCAAGTTATTATATTTATGTCTTAAATTAATTGCCACAAATTACTTAATTACAAATGACCTAATCAGTTACTATGATTGAGTTGCCACTAACCAGCTACGGCAGGTCCATTTGTCTGTTCTTTACATAGTGACATGTTGTTATTTATTACATATCTATAGTATCCTTTCTGTCTTGTGGTTTATTGGGGATTTGGCTTCTTTGTGAATTTATTTGGTGTATTTTTTGACCTAGAGAAAATTCATATTTCTACTCCTAACAAGTTTGAGTATCAGTACGTACAAAAGCCACAGAAGATGACACACTTTGAGCTCACAGTGAAAGCCCACAACGATGCCCATGTGGCACTTTCTTCAGGGCCACATGACATGGCTGAGATGATTGAAATAGTGATTGGTGGAAAGCAAAATTCTCAAACATGGATCTCCACTAGCAAGATGGGGATTCCAGTTACTAGTGCAAGCACAGCAGCTATTTTATCCTGGGATGAGTTCCGTGCCTTTTGGATCAGCTGGAAGAATGGAATTATACAGGTACTCTAGTCCATTGTAGTCCTAGAGTAAGTTGTTTTTGCATGATTGTTCTTATATTAAAACAGTTGTATTTGTATATTAATAAATGTTTGTTTTGCATTTACTCCCTCAATTTCTGTCCTGACCTTCTAGGTAGGCCATGGCACTCAAAGCTCCAATGACACAATTATCGTGGAGTGGACGGCAAGCAGGCAACCTGATGTGAAATTCATTGGTTTTTCCACTGGATGGGGTTCTATGGGAGAGTTTAAAATATGGCGGAAGCAAGAAACAGATGAGAACCACAATGAGGCATTCACTCTGGGAGTTCCACATAATGTCATCCCTGGTTCTGAAAGAGCATCTGCCACAATCATAGGTCAGCACTAATAGAGTAACAGATTATAGTATGTTAAACAATTGAGCTGGACATATAGTACTACTGTTGATACCTTATCATAGGTAAACATTTTTATAGATTTCTTGGTATGTGTATAAGTGAAAGATAATCTTGCTGTATACTTCTTATTCTGTATAGGACATATACTGCATTGTCAGTGAGTCTTCAGAAGCCTTGCAAAAAATATAATGTTATTTAATAAGAAGCATAATTAAAGGGACACTGAACCAAAATTTTTCTTTTGTGATTCAGATAGAGCATGCAATTTTAAGCAACTTTCTAATTTACTCCTATTCTCAAATTGTCTTCATTCCCTTGGTATCTTTATTTGAAAAGCAAGAATGTAAGTTTAGATGCCGGGCCATCTTTGGTGAACAACCTGGGTTGTTCTTGCTGATTGGTGGATAAATTTACCCACCAATAAACAAGTGCTGTCCGGCGTTTGAACCAAAAATTGTCTGACTCCTTAGCTTAGATGCCTTCTTTTTCAAATAAAGATAGCAAGAGAAGAAAAATTGATAATAGGAGTAAATTAGAAAGTTGCTTAAAATTGCATGCTCTATCTGAATCATGAAAGAAATAATTTGGGTTCAGTGTCCCTTTAAATAAAAGAAAATCCTAGAAAATAACAATTATACTTGCAAGTGTTTTAAGCTATTTTTTATTATAGGAAATATCATTAAATTGAAATGTTTTTTACACCCACTGTTGTTTAATTATCAACCCCACTATTGTCCACTTGTTTACTAGTCCCCTGTTAAATACCCTATTGAACATAAGACAGGGCAAGGTATATAGCATGTAATGTTTCTAGAACATATGGTACAATTGATAGTGCTAGATGTGCTCAAGATAATATGTCTGACAGGAAATGAGATCGCTTACCTTTTAGGGTACCCTTGATGGCTGAATAGCTACAGTTTTCTTTCTCTCTGTCCCCAGGTGATGTGATGGGTCCTACTGTGAGTAATTTGGATAACCTCCTTCGACTCCCATTCGGTTGTGGGGAGCAAAACATGATTCATTTTGCGCCAAATGTATTTGTGCTTAAGTATTTACAGAAGACTAAACAGTTATGTGCCGAAGTTGAGAGTGAAGCTGTAGATTATCTGGTGCAAGGTGGGTTTTCTTGTATCTAGACCAATGGACTTAATAGGACAGTATACACCAATTGTCATATAACTGCATGTAATAGACACTACTGTAAAGAAGAATATGCACAGTTACTGTTTTAAAAATCCAGTATAAAACCTTTTACATCTTACATAGAAGCTCCCAGTTTAGCACTGTTGATGAGGTTAGGCTGGGACTCCCATTAAAAGTGGCTGAGCAAGCAGGAAGAGCAAACACTCCCCCCTTCCCCTGTATATGAAAAGATCTGTTACACAAACAGGGGCAAGCAGGAATCTGTAGACTTGAGTCTACATCTGATATTTTTGGGCTTGGGTAGGAGTCTGAAAACAGCACAATGTCATTAAAAAAATAAGCAAAACTATACATTGTTACAAAAACACTCCCAGATGGGCTATATTTAAATGGATCATATACAACACATTTATGCAAAAAAAATCTAGTGTACAATTTCCATTTAAGCTGATGATGGCATTTATGATAGTTATGATTTAAGACTAAGCTTAATATATTTAAATACATTGATATTTTAGTGTGTCTTAGTTTCCAACTACAGCTGATACAAAGTGAATCATGTATGTGTTAGATTTATGTGACCACCCTTCTAGTGAATCATAATATTAAAAATTTGTAATTTAGATTACTTGCCAATACATTTCCATATACAAATGAGTCATTCTGCATTTCACAATTACTGTGGTATATTCAAATGATATATTCAAAGATTATGAAGTGCTATACATTGACTATGCAGGATTATCACATTCATTTAGATACTTTGACAGCTGTATTCCAGCACAATTTAAAATGTTCTTAAACGTTCTTTATTCTTAGAATTAAAATTCAAGACCATTGATGATAAATTGTGCAGTTCTTTTCTAGTATGTTCATTTAATTTTCCAGTTTCTAGATATTGCAATAGATTTTGCATGACTTATAGTCCATATTTACAGGTCCGGTTTCTGAATGCTGCTTCCATAGGCAATAAAAACAACTAAAACATATAGGTTCAAATTACGAGTGGAGCGTTATTTAGCTCTTTCGCTCGTGCACTAACTGTGCTAGAAGTAATCTTTTTGCGCGCAATGGTTTGCGTTCATTACAAGTTGAAAGTAAACAGTTATCGCTTCCACGCTAACCTGATGCGTGCAAACAGCCAAACTTAGATAATTCCCCATAGAAGTAAATGCTGAAAAAAACACCCCACTCTTGCGCTAACCCGAATCCATATTCTCAATTGCTATATCCCGACATAAAAATATGAATATTCCAATGTTCTTCATATAGAAGAATATGTTTTATTTATTCATAAGTACATATTTCTATATAGATATATTCATATATATATACCTATTTATAAAGATGATTATATCTAAGTATATATATATATATATACATACACAGATTTATATAGGAATATATATTCATAAATACTTAGAACATATATAATGTGAAATATTTACAGTAAATACACAGTATAACAGTATAACACTATTAAATATGAATATTGCATAAATATGCTTTTACAAATTTTCATCTACTTGACTGCAAAGGGTTCCAATGCACTTATATATGTCTATATATGTGTACATATGTATTTATGTGTTTATATTTATATATATATATATATATATATATATATATTTATATGCGTGTGTCTTTAAATACATATATATACATTTTTCTATATTTATTTATTTTGCCCCTTTTTCATATAATTTAGCTCTGATAATGTAGGCTTTTCTTATTCTCAGAACTTAAATGCACCCAACTGACTTTGCAAGGTTAATACTGCTACATCTTTCCCTTATTGTATTTAGCTAATAACAAGTGCAAAACACTGTATTTTATATTAATTTTATGACTACAAATAGCCGATTGGCTCCTCCAAATAAGGGAAACAGTGTGTGGAGTTTGACTACTGAAAAATAATTTTTAGAAAATGTATGTTGATTTGTTTTAAAAATGTTTAGACTCTGAGCATGTTATTTTATAATAGCACAACAGATATGGCTTTAATTTACAAGGTGTTTGTTGTCCATTTAATAATTGAGAAAAAATAAGCAGAAGTGTCCTGCCAATAAACTTGTAAAACATTTGGTTTGTTTTCTGTCATGAAAGTCATTTTTATTGACTTATAATGGGTATAAAAATGTAATTTGATAGACTTTCAATGAACATGTCTGGGTGGCTGTTAATGTCTACTTGTTTTTAAAGGGACACTTAAGTCAAAATTAAACTTTAATGATTCAGATGAAGCAGCCATTTTAAACAACTTTCCAATTTACTTCCATTAACAAAATGTTCACAGCCTTGGACACTAGTTCCTACTGAGCATGTGCAAGAATGTAGCCACCAATCAGCAAGAGCTACCCAGGTGCTGAACCAAAAATGGACCCTCTCCTAAGCTTGCCTTTTCAAATAAAGATATCAAGAGAACGAAGAAAATTTGATAATATGAGTAAATTAGAAAGTTGCTTAAAATTGCATGCTCTATCTGAATCAGAAAAAATAAATAAATATCCCTTTAAGTCTTAATTGATATTCCCTGATAGTTAAGTGAAATATACCAGTGTAATGACCTCTCTTTATCATAAAGGTTATCAACGACAGCTGACATACAAGAGGCAAGATGGGTCATACAGTGCCTTTGGAGAGAGGGATTCCTCTGGGAGTATGTGGTAAGAATGAGAGCTCCTCAGTTTAGGTTATATTCTAATAAATATCCATAGCACATGATTTACAATGTAATGCATACTTTGTTTTGTCTTAGGCTCACTGCTTTCGTCCTAAAGTCTTTTGCCCAGTCCCGAAGTTTCATCTTCATAGACCCAGGAGAACTTTCCTCTGCTAAAGACTGGATAATTCAACACCAGAAAAAAGATGGTTCTTTCCCTGCCATGGGAAGGATACTAAACAAGGACATCCAGGTATCAAGGTGGAAAAAAGAAAAACATTGTGTATTGTGGTTTCATTTATGTATTTATGTAAAATTGTATCGTGACAAGACAGACATTACAAAAAAATAATCAAGCAGGTATGGATATATAGGTATATGACAAGTTAGGCTGGTGAGGTAGCTCAGTTGGTAAATTCCCTGACTACAAAAAAAAAAGCCTGTTTAAAAGATCCACGGTCACAGGTTTGAATCCCGGCAGGGCCGACTCAGCCCTTCATTCTTCCGAGGTCGATAAAATGAGTACCATTAAATTGGGTAATAATAACAACTATTACTATTCAGCTGCCGATTTGGTGAATTCCGAGAGCGAGTGCTGAAAAAGCGCTTTGAGTCCCACTGTGAGAAAGGTGCTATATAAATACTAGATATTATATTACCAAAAATTTATTAAACCAACATTAAACTAACCTTGGCACTTTGTGATTCCAAGATCAAATCTAAAATGTCTATAGTAGCAGTAGAAGTGGATTTTTTTTTTCTGAAAAATGTATTTTTCTCCCATTTTCTGGCAACCTGTATCATATGACAGACATCAGCCAATCACAAACTAGTATACGTACACCCTGTGAGTTTGTGCACATCATGCTCAATAGGATCTTGTTCCCCAGAAAGTGTGTATATAAAAAATTCGGACACATGGAAAACAATCTCCTTTCATCTGTTTGGAGCTATTAGCACACAAAAGAACGCCACAAATAATGTAGACAAGACTAAGGGCACCTCCAAAGAAAATTGAAGCGTTGGGAGTATTCTTTACAAGATGATATCAGATGATATAATACTAACCTTCAAAACATGAAATACTTGATAAAAAAAATAATAATAATATGATTAAAACTGAAGGACCAATTTTCTAAAGCTCTCTTCTCAAGCAAGATTCTATAAAAAGTTCCATTAGTGCTACAGTGTCCTTCACAGTATTTATAAAGGGCAAATTTTACCTTGAGCGTTGTGTATCTGCGTATGCCCTGTATATCTATATATGAAGTACAGATGAGTACATTACAATATAGTGCACAATACAATTAGCAAAAATTGTTTTGAAAGTAAGATTTCAAAATTGTAGTCAAACACATCCAAATTTATAAAACAAAAAAGCAGCAACATGTAAATTTAAAATAGCAGGAATTTAATTTTTTAAAAATTTTATTTAATGTAAAATGTAATTTCAATAAACAAAGTTATAATTGTAACAAAAAAGTACAAAAATTAAAACATTATTTTTCTATTGTAAAATTAGCCTCTCCAGTAGGCTGTACAGGGGCATTGCTTGGGAAAGTGTGACATACTTGCACAAGCCTCATCGTATATTAAACACATTTTATCCCTGCAGATCTACCTGTTTTATCTCTCAAAATAGAAGCTGCCAAGTTTGTCTCAAAATACACAATACATTTATTGCAATGGTAGATAAGGGCATGTATGAGTGATTCAGAAAGAGCATGCAATTTTAAGCAACTTTCTAATTTACTCCTATTATCAATTTGTCTTCGTTCTTTTGCTATCTTTATTTGAAAAAGAAGACATCTAAGCTTTTTTTTGTTTGGTTCAGGACTCTGGACAGCACTTTTTTATTGGTGGATGAATTTATCCACCAATCAACAAGGACAACCCAGGTTGTTCACCAAAAATGGGCCGGCATCTAAACTTACATTCTCGCATTTCAAATAAAGATACCGAGAGAATAAAGAAAATTTGATAATAGGAGTAAATTAGAAAGTTGCTTAAAATTTCATGCTCTATCTGAAGCACAAAAGAAAACATTTGGGTTCAGTGTCCCTTTAAATAACATTGAAAGCAATGCAATTTGATTTTTTTATTTTTTATTTGAGAATACAGAGTAGAAAGACAAATAACAAAAACGAGGGAGTTTTGCACATAAGACGTAGATGAATTCAACATAATGTCGGAATTACATGATAGCGTAATGGCTTCTTAAAACATTTATATGTTCTCCGTTGAGATACATACCAGAACCAAATAGGGTACACAAAACTTTGCATCTATATGTGATAAACATATAGGGAGAGCATATCTCAGTATTACAGTCACTACAATTAACAAAAAAATAACAGCTGTTTCCGCATTTTCATTGATACAAAAATAGAACTTACTAATATACAATCATAAACTGGTTTCAGCATAGATAACATTAATAAGTTCTTCCCACCAGCTATGATCGATCTCTTATGTATGTATATATATATTTATATATATATATATATATATATATATTTATATCCCCCTTAAGGGCCAGTACTTTGACTCTATCAGCCTCAGTCTGTAACTCCGCTGCCATAGTCCTCACAGTCTATAAATATCAGCCAGTGACAAAAACAACAACAAGATTAACACAATAACAAACAAAAAATGGATTTGTATTTGCTTAAAAAAGAATTATCATAGATAGTTCTCCCACTAACATTCACTCTCTGCTGCAGGATTTTCCTTTATCGAGACCTTCATTGCTTTCTTTGGGAGGCTGATCATCCCTCAGTGGTTTAGCCTTCAGTGAGGTCTACCCATGCAAGGGTCAGCAAGATATTTTCACTCTATAACAAAGAATTGAACCTCAAGTGTAGAATACATGTATAACAGAGTTCTGAACATGAGCAGTGAGGTGTTATAATAGGTGTTGTGGACTGCCTGAGTCAGTAGATCCTTAGAAAAATATTTGATTTACAATTCTTACCACCAACTGAGGACTAAACATCTTACTAATGAATATGTAAAGGGTAAACTGATATGTGCAATCTATGGCTTTTTTTCCTTTGGCACGGAATTATGATTGCCTCCTTACTGGAACATAAAAAAGATTTGTGTTCTATCTACTGGGAAGATTAAATTGCAATACATTTATTTGGCATTTCTTTTGCTGTGGACTGGAGAGCCAGTAGATCTTCTTCTCTGGGCTGAGAAGAAGGGGAATATTTTCTGTTGGGAGGAGACTTTGATAATGCTTGTCCTCTCGTCTGGGCTGTAGTGAGACTGTCCTTCATGGATATTGAACATTAAATCAGCCGTTGCTGCCCACGCCAAGCCAAACAAGTAAATACTAATTTTCCCTGTCTGAGCCAAGGTATGACCAATTGTAAATCAATTATAATCCATTAGAATAGCTGTAGTTTGCATAGGTTTTTTTTATAAGTTTTTCAAACACAAAGCCTCTCCAGACCTTATAAAAATAGTTTTTTCATATTTTTTTCTTTATAACTTTGAAGAGCAAAACGACTGTTATTGTTACCCCTCAATATTCATTTTCTTCCTAATGGGAAAGAGTGCACAGCTGCATTCATTACTTATGGGAAACAAGAACCTGGCCACCAGGAGGCAAAGACCCACCAGCCAAAAGCTTAAATACTCCTCCCACTTTCCCTATCCCCCAGTCATTCTTTGCCTTTCGTCCCAGGAGGTTGGCAGAGAAGTGTCAGAAGTTTGTTTTATTTTATTTTTTTCCATTTGTTCTACTTTTATTTAATTTTAATATGTCTCTTATGGAGGGTGCTACCCTTCGACATGGGACAGGAGTTTTAAATAGTCCTGTTAGTCTCTCGTGGAGGGCCTGGGTGAAAGTTAGAGTCCGGAGATTCAATGGGAGCTTCCCCTGCGACACCATCCCGACTCGTTATAACAGCTCCTTTCAGCAATTGGTGTTGTCGAACTTCGCTTCGCTACCTGCTGTCTTCTCTCGAGTCCATGACGGAGGTGCTGCTACTATTCGTCACACTTGAAGGGCCGTGTTCCTGTTCCACGGCGTAGATTCCGGTAAGATTGTTTCATTTTATTACATTGTCTGTAATGTGATTTATTATGACAGTATAGTATGGGCCTCGCTGAGGCACCTTCAGTACAGATCTTGGAATCAAGGGATATTTCCTGCTTAGGGTGGTTTGGTGAACGGGGAAGGGGTCTCTTATCATGTTTCTTATGTGATTCAACCTGCATTGGGTATGTGTGTATGGGCTCTGAGGCTGAGACAAGTAGTGTTACTCTATGCGGTGCATAGTGGCTTTTTTCTGGGCTTGCGAATGCAGGCCTAGGACTAAAAACCTTTGGGTTATGGGTGTATGCCTGTTTGTGTAGTCTTCCGTATCCTTTTATGTGGACCTAGTTTTGCCGCCTTTCGGTGATGAGCTTTTTGGATTACACTGGGCATCTGCTGACCGTGCATGTTTACGCTTGGGTGGGGTTCTTCCCCTTCCGCATTCCTGACCGAGTGGCGACGGAGGAAAAGAGTTTGCTCCGCTGAGGTCTGGTCATAGGAGGTAGTGAGTGCCCCAGCCATTGTGTGTCAGGTGCCAGTCGTTTGTTTTTTGTTTTCCAATATTGGCGTTTATATTAGTCCTGGCCATGGAGGATTCTAATGCCGGGACTATTGTCTTATCAGATGATGAGTCATCCTCGGACGAGGACTGTCGTTTGGCTCCATTGTCGCAAGTCTACCACTCTTGTCTCTTGTGTCTGCATAGTTTGCTGGGTCCCTCGGGGTCGGGGGACCTTGGATCTGCTGAGCCATCGGCCTCCGGGGGCTCTGTTCTTCAGGAGTAGCCTTCCCAATTGCACACTCCTTTTGCTTTTGCAGGTGACCATGACTTTGATGTCTCCTCCGCGCAGGGTGGATTGTTTCCCCCGGAGATGGCGGGACATTTTCGTTTTAATATTTTAGTGGCGCTAATTTGTCTGCAAGATCCCGAGGTTTCCTTGCATTTATGTGCCGGCCTACCTATCCCGGGTGTTCAGACCATGAACGGCACTATAATATTCCTCCCGGGGGTGATTGTTCCCCCATGTGCCTCTCGTTATAGGATTGTGCGGCTGTGTGTCCTACTATGACGTCTTTTTGATTTGTTGGGGGATCCTCTCCTTTTTCGTCCAGGGACTTCTCAGTTCTTAATAATAGACAGAACTGATATTCTAAATCACAACACTAAGAAAAATAAACCAGCAAAAACAACTAGTGATAGAATAAATATACCATTTATCACACAATACGGAGAAGACAAACACTCAATTGAAAAGATTATCAAAAAACACTGGAATATCCTAAGCTACGACCCTGATCTAGGGCCACTATTACCTAACAAACCCAGATTTATCTACCGAAGAGCGAACACATTAAAAAATAGATTAGCACCTTCCATGAAGAACAATAGGAGCAAAAACATTGAAAAAGGAATATTAGGAACAGAACTTAGGGGTTTTTACCCCTGCCATATATGCAAAGCCTGCAGGCATTCAAAAAAGACAAATACTTTTACATCCAACAATACCAAACAAACATACAAAATTAAAAACACTATAAGATGTATGGACAAAAATATAATTTATCTCATAGAGTGTAAAAAGTGTAATTTACAATACACAGGAGAAACGGAAAGAACTATACGAGAAAGAATAAGAGAACATATTCTGTCCATAGAAAACTCAGAAGAAAAAAGAAACTTAGAACCTGTCCCCAAACATTTCAGATCATGCAATAATAGCAATCTAAAATATTTTAATTTTACAGCAATTGAAAAAATAAGTAAAAACGTTAGAGGAGGGAATTAATCCAGAGCATTACTACAAGCAGAAGCAAAATGGATTTTTAAACTACAAACACTACAACCAAAAGGATTGAACATAGACTTCAACCTAAACAGTTTCCTTAAAGAATAAAAGACCTAAACATATTATTTTCCCATCTATTTTCCATTCCTTTACTTTGTTATTCTCAAACCAAACTATATAGAATATCACATATAATCCATTCATATTAATTACTCAATCCCTAAATTTCACAAAATATTTATCTAAAAATCCATTTTTTGCGTATTAATATCATATGAAGGCATAGATAATTTAGACTGGTTTTAAAACATCCCAAATAATTTTCTCCTGATACAAGATCATAAACCTAATTTGTGTTCGCGAATACAACCACAAACTATTACTTTAAGAATACTTTACAAAAGGAGTAAATACTGAACTTTCCACAAATCAAAAATATAAAATAACGACTTTTTCAAACTCAACCACAATGACATATACACTCCACAAACAGAAACCAAGTAGATCTATCACTAAAACCAAAAATCTTTTTATTTTTTCAACAAACGATCTTAGAAGAACAAAATACATTTATATATTTTATCCATCTAACTTGTTTTTCATTTATGCAATGTAGTATCAAGATTTTTCCTAACTTAAACACAAAGACATATATCCGTCAAATAATGAAACTAATTAGATTTATTACGAAATTTAACTTCTTCAACAAATGATCTCAGAAGAACAAACATAATCTTAACTTTTAAATACTATTATTTTGTACTCCTCTATCTGAAATCGACTCCCATATATGCCATATACCTTAGGAAGTTTTTTACTTATATTCTCATATACTTGTGTTACCGAATATAAGTTTTTTACTTATATTCTCATATACTTGTGTTACCGATTTTAGAAATATGAATTTTTATGAACACTTATGTATAATAACCCTGACACAATAACTTTTGGAATTATGAATTCTTATGAACACTTATGTTTACTGACTCTGGCAAATGAAAAACAAGAATAATATGTCAACAAAAAGATCCGTGCAATTATGCAAGGCAAATTGAACAATTGATCCAATCAAAGTGCAAATTTTGAACTAATAAAAAGACCGCCAAACCCTTTCATAGTAGTACAGCTTGAAAAAGGCCAATGTAACGACCGAAACGCGTAGCGAACTACTGTGGCAAACTTTCTCTTTTCAAACCCCCGGGTCACAAAAAATCCACTGTGACCAAAAAGAATCACAACTTTTCTGCTATAAGCCACTTTGGATGCTAAACTTCTCACCGTTTTACAATTCTGAGCGAGAAAAAGACCGGAGAAAAGAAACACATTGGCAGTTTTGCCCCCTCCGAAAATTGCTCTCTAAACTGAGGACCGGAACTCCAGAGGTGGATAAACCATTCCTTACCACCTTCAACAGAGGATCAAAGACCAGAAAAAGAGGACTACCCCGGGCGGCAACATCCAGGCTCCACGATCGGCGAAGAGTACAGTGATTAAAAAACGCCCCTTACTGCAACATCTCTTTAGACCGTAGAGCTCTGGCAACATCTAACATTTAACAAATACACGGACCTCACATCTACATCGAAAGAAGGACATACTAACAGACTTTGCAACATTTTGCTACAACAAACATAATATTACAATACAAGGAGTACCTTTCCACCAAACAAGTTGCAACAAAGTTTGACGCTTACTGCCAAAAATTATCCTGAACTTTTCAATCAGTAAAATCCACCGGTGGTTTTTTTCAATCCAAAGACTGGGCAAAACTTTTAAACATAACATTTTTTGTCAAGTGTCGGCCGACAACTATAAGGGAAAAATGTTTTTCCTTTAAATATATTCCTACCTAACATTAACAGTATATTCACTACTATAAATGCATTTTGAGAATTACCTATCTATTTTTATCTGAATAATTATTTTCTTTATTTTCATTGTTTTATTTCATATATTCCTACCATTTTATCGTTTTAGCTTTTGATCTTTTTAGCTTTTGATCTACTCCCCTAATATAACATACCAAGAGCTTTTCACTACACGAATTCCGCTAGACAAAATATACGTTTTTTCCATTAATATATAAATAATTTGTGTTTTTTGACTACTTTAGGGAATTGAACTAGGTATTCTATGTACTAGGTACAAATAACCTAATTAGCTGCTAACACTAAAAACAACGGAGCAAAATATACCAGCCAAATATATCAACCAAGGAAAAATAGATAAAAGTAGTATAACCTATGAAACTACATAAGGACCAAAACAATCCAACATAATTGCATACACTGCATACATTGGGCCTTCCATATACCCCACATTTTGTAGTAACGACATATATATGTTTTTAATGCCTATTTTTTAATGTATATGTATTTTTTGGAGTTAATAAAATAGCAACTTAAAAGTTTTATTTGTTATATCACTTGGTTATTTTTCAAAAACCTCATTCTGGAATTATTTCTGTCCATTTTAAACATAAGGGTATAAGCATTAAGTTGCGCCACTCACTCCTTAAACCCACACCCCTCCTGCACTTCTCAGTTCTTGCATGGTTCTTCGGAATAGATGATGGAATTAATTTTATCTCCTGTCGGTCTATTATGAGCTTTCCCAGCCTCTTTTATGAGGGTTCCGGTCTCTGTTTGGCAGGTCCTGCGGAGACAAAGTTCCTTCTGGGTGGATGCCTTCGTTTGCCCTTGTTTATTTTATCTGAGTCTGATTTATTTACTTTATATTTTTTTCTACCCGAATTCTGGCATTGCTTGGATTTAGTTCTTCCACGGAAGTCATTACCGGATTCATCCGGAGTTGGTGTGTGCACTGTTAATTGTTAGTGACGCATGTTGTGCCTGGCTGGTCCGACGGGACCTACTGGTTCACTTGCTTTTGTTGTCTGTTTTATAAACTACACTTACATTGCGACCTTCGGGTCTGGATGTCAGGAGCGCTTGGGCTGGCCGTGCCAATCTGCTCCAGAGACATGGGCCAGTGGAGTTCCACCGCTTCCCTTCGCATCCCCGGCCTGAGGGGTGAGGTCCTTGCTGCTGTGTGCGGGTCTGGCCTTTGGGCTGCCCTTGGTGGTTCTTCTAGAGACTAGGTGCCGTCAGGTGGCTAGTATAGGTCGGGTCATGCTGAGGTGGCTGCTTACTCCTACCTCACATTCGGGGAGCTTTTGATGCTCTGATGGGATCTTGGGTTGCAGCTCACCTGGTGTTCTCCGGGGTTGTTTCTGCCACCCCTTAGCGGTCGGGAACCGAAGTGAGCTGGGCCCTCGGAATCCCGTGCCTCAAGACTGCTGGTCAGGGGTTTTTCATCTTGGACTCGGGCTGCGTGTTTTATCGCAGTATATATCCTGTGTCCTTCTTGTTGGTCCAGTTTGGGGCGGGTTCTGACCAGTGGAATCTGACCCCTTCTTCTTGGATCTCATTGTAGGTTTGGGAAGGGAGTCTAGGGTTCTGTTAGTCCAAGTTCTGGCTATCTCTCCTTGTCCCTGTTATCCCCTTGGGTGTTAGGGGTTGGGTCAGGATGGGTTCCATTGTTCTCCTTGGGGAGCTTGGGATTTTTGGCAGATTGGGTACCTGTGGTGAGGTTGGGCTTCTGGGCCTTCCTTTCTTATAGGTTAGTTGTCCTCATTCGGTCTAGGATTTGACTCTAGCCTGTTTGACCTTTCCCTTTCTGGTCTCTACATTTTGCGGAACTTTGCTTGGGACATGGTGGTTGCACGTTAGTTGCCTTGCTGCCGGTGTTGTGGGGGCTTGAGAGGCTGTTTCTCATAGATTTTATTCCTTTTTAGGTTGGGCTCTGAATGGTCTGTCTGATCTTTCTCCTATGACCTGTGGCAGACTCCCCTGGAGGCGGGTGCCTTTTGGGTGCCTGTGCATTCATCGGTAGATGGTTTAGGTGCCTTGGGGACATGTCCTATAGTCTTTTCATCTGGGGGACTCTGGTTCCCCGTGGAAGGAAGGGTCACGTTGGAGAATACATCTTGTTAATTCGGATGCTCGACTTAGATCTAGCCATTTTATGGCTCCTTCAGATCGAGGTGGATTCCGACTGGTTTCTCTACACTTATGTTGCCTTGTGGGCTCGCCCTTTGGGATTCCGAGTTCTCCGGTTTGTGGGAATTATCCCTGGGTTCTGGTAATTTTTTTCTCCAATGCGTGCCTGGTTGTTTTTCTCTCCCTCTCCTTGTGTGGGGGTGGGGCTTTATGTCAGCTGTAAGAGCCTGTTGGTTAGCTTCGCTACCTAGCGAGCGGTGGGTTTGCAGTTTGGCTATGCTGATGCTGTTGCACCTTGGTTGCTAACGAACTTTATGGGTCCATCAGAGGAGTTTCTTTGCTCCCTCTGGAGATGGGGAATCCTTAGGGATTTCTCGGTTGTCAAGAGGATTGGTCTCGGATGAGTTTTGGTTGCTCTGCGGCCTATAGGGGTGTTGTGTTGGTCTACACCATCTAGGTTGCGAAGGAGCGTGATGTTTTGTGTTCCTTCAGGTGGCGGCTGTGCTTCCTCTCTCACATCTTTAGCATGATCATCTTTTTATCGATCTTCTCCGGTTGCGGAAGTTTTTCCTAGCTTGTGAGACATCCTCAGTCTATTGTGGCCTGGGGGTGGGTCTTGGTTGTGGTAAGGGATTTTCCTTTTGCGATCCTGTTAGGTGCTTGTCACTCATCCATGCTGTGTAGCGGTTTATGCGTCCACCGGTCCTTCTTTGGTTTCTCTATGGTCATTTTTCCATTTTCTTCTGCTGTCTTTCTCTGTCCTGAAATTTGTACAGGTGAGCCTAGGCAGTGGATCTTCGTTGTCTTCTTGAAGACCTGAGTTGGTCTTTCTGTCCTATTAGTCGGGTCCCCTTGTTGTTTTCAGGGGCTGTGACTGGGTTGTTGCACCTGAGAGTGGGGTCTTCAAGGCTTGTGTCTCGTTTGCATCTACTCTTGGTAACTATTCAGGTTCTTTGGACTGTCGGTGACTGTGCGTCCCCGGGGTCGTTTTTTGTTTTTTCTTTTAATAATGTTGTTCCCGGTTTTCTGACGAAACGTGATTTTGTTTTCTGGGAATGTTTTTCGGTAGGTGCCTTCATTGGTCCGCCTCTTATTCTCCCGTCTTGGCATTTTGTGTCCTCTTTGGCTTGGGTATAAATTTCCCATACGTAATGAATGCGGCTGTGGACTCTTTCCCATTAGGAAGAAAAACATAAATTATGCTTACCTGATAATTTTCTTTTCTTCCATGGGAAAGAGTCCACAGCCCCCCACACGTTTTGGAGGCGTTGTTGTTGTTTCATCTTCTGGCACCTTTTCACCTTGATGCTTCTTCCACTGTGCCTTGTTCCTCGGCTGAATGACTGGGGGATAGGGGAAGTGGGAGGAGTATTTTAGCCTTTGGCTGGTGGGTCTTTGCCTCCTCCTGGTGGCCAGGTTCTTATTTCCCATAAGTAATGAATGCAGCTGTGGACTCATTCCCACAGAAGAAAAGAAAATGATCAGGTAAGCATAATTTATGTTATCTATCAAAAAGAACTTATGATTTTTGCATGTTTTTTGGGGGGGGATTTATAAAATCATTAGCCTTGATCACTTCAAAATCATGTTGGCCTATTTAGAATTACATATTTTTTTTTAAAGCATTTATGGTTTTAGAGATACTCAGTTCACAAATTAAAGAGACACTAAAGTCAAAATTATACTTTCATGATTCAGACAGAGCATGAAATTTTAATAAACTTTCCAATTCACTTTGATTACCAAATGTTGCACAGACCGATCTGGAAACACAATGGAAAGCCATCTTTGTCAGGAATTAGGTGAATTCTCCAACTGAGCATCTTGTATAGCTGGGAAGAAACAATTGAATATATTGTATCCTTTTGATCCATTAGATTGTCTCCTGATTATTCTTAGTTATCCACTATCAATTATGCATATGGGTAATATATTAATAGAAATAAATATATGTATTCAGTGATCATTGCATTGGTGTTTTCATTACTCGTTCTTGCAATGGAGGGATCTAGGGTTTCCTTGTATGCTTTAAAGCAGCCAGAATTACAAGATTTTAAATGCAAACAATTACTGTGTATGTGTGTTTTAAGTGTGTATATTATTATTATTATTATTATTACTATTAGTACTATTAACCTTGATTTGTGAAGTGTCAGAATCTGTTATGCTACTGGACAAAAGAGAATTAAAGAATACATGAGACCATGAGTAAAGATACTGATACAGAGCTAATGTCTGGTAGCAAGAACATAAATATTCACATACGTCAATTCAGCGCTTATGTTTATACTAGCAGTTGTAAAAAGAATATGTGTGCGTGTGTGTTTGTGAGCTTCAAGATAGAAAGACTTCAATATGTTTATATTAGTGTTTGTTTTTTATTTCAGGGTGGAAACCATGGGAAAATCGCTCTAACCGCTTATGTTGCAGCTGCTCTTTTGGAGACCGGAATTACATCTGAAGTGAGTGCTGATAAATCCACTGGAACTATCACTTATCCACCTTGTTACCATTCTTGTGGCAAAAGAAACAGTGAAATATTTTTATTACAAAATAAATTCCGATTACAAATTAATTTGCAAATACACAAAATGTATAGTTCAATTTTATTTTAAAATATCAGTTTAAATTCTAACTTTATTGCCAATAAATGTATATATATTTTTAGCAGATTTATTACCTGTCTGTAACACTACTTTTCCCTTATTCCTTGGTTGACAAAGCATTTATGAATACAATTCTTTTATAGGAGGAGAGAGTTGCAGTGTCCAGAGCCAAATCATTTTTGGAGTCCCATTTGTTTTCTGCAGATGATCCTTATACCACTGCACTAACAGCATATGCTCTGACTCTTCTGCGTAGTACCTATGCTTCTGTGGCCCTCCGTAAACTAAATGGCATGGCTATAACACAAGGTAGTCAACATGCATAACTAAGTCAGTCTAAGAAATGTGAGAATGTTCTGTTTTAAAGAAAGGAGTGTTCATTTTATAGAACATATTCCTAAAAAAATGTTAGTGAATGCGGTAATGTACATAAATGAATTTAAATGTATTCTACAATGTTTGTAAGGCTGGATTGGCCTAGCTACCAGGATTTCAGGAAATTTCCCTGTGGGCTACAGCAGCTAGGGCTGGAAAGCTACAATTTAAAGGGGTGATTAATGGGTGCAATTAGATTGTAGGGTACCTTTATAACAACAATCAGAAACTTTTTCTTTTTTTTTAAATAAAAACTAATATAATATAATTCTGGAAAAAATATTGGGGGAAGGAGTATCCCAGTAATCCTCTGAAAAAATTGGGGCATGCACATTGTAATGACTCAATGTAAAATAGGGCTGGTCTAATTTTCCAGGGCTGCTTTTTACTCCCAGCCCGGCCCTGAATGTTTGAGACAGGGATCAATGCTAAACATGAATATAATAGATCTAGTACTCACTTACATTTTTATGCCAAGTAGGCAAATATTTTGTGTGTAATGAATGAGATTTGAATACAGAATTTATTTTCAATGCCATATGTACAGAGGAGATGTTACAGGAATAAACGTATATATCAAAAAAAGCATACCCCCCAACTGTCCCGATTTTTGTTGGATAGTCCCAATTTTAGATGTCTGTCCCACTGTCCCGGGTTGCTTGCCCATGCATTTTTTTTGTAAAAATAATAATTATTGGCCCATACTCAGGAAGCAGCTGGATTTTTTCTCCCAGGATTAGATACCTGTTAGATTTCCTGTGGAAAATGAATGGTGTGTGGGTTAAGCAGGAGTAAGAAGGCTGTATACACTCTGACCACGGGTAATGGTGACCTCTCTAACCTACCTCTGGTAGTGATGATGTCTAACCCCTGGTGATAATACTAGCATGCCTTCAGTTTTATACAATGAGCAGTGCTAACACCAGGGTAACAAACAGTGGCAGCCTCAGACTGTCAGCTAATGTGCTTGCTAACCCCAGGACCCCATACAATTAATATATGATGTAGTGTGTATCTGTATGCATAAGTGTGTGTGTGTATCTACATGTATAAGTGTATGCTGTGTAGTGTGTGTATCTGCATGTATAAGTGTATGCTGTGTAGTGTGTGTGTATCTGCATGTATAAGTGTATGCTGTGTAGTGTGTGTATCTGCATGTATAAGTGTAAGCTATGTAGTGTGTGTGTCTATTTGTATGTATAAGTGTGTGTGTATCTGCATGTATAAGTATAAGCTATGTAATGTGTGTGTAGCTGCATGTATAAGTGTAAGTTATGTAGTGTGTGTGTGTATCTGCATGTATAAGTGTAAGCTATGTAGTGTGTGTGTGTGTATTTGCATGTATAAGTGTATGCTATGTAGTGTGTGTGTGTGTATCTGCATGTATAAGTGTATGCTATGTAGTGTGTGTATCTGCATGTATAAGTGTATACTATATAGTGTGTGTGTATCTGTATGTAAAAGTGTATGCTATGTAGTGTGTGTGTGTATCTGCATGTATAAGTGTATGCTATGTAGTGTGTGTGTGTATCTGCATGTATAAGTGTAAGCTATGTAGTGTGTGTATCTGCATGTATAAGTGTATACTATATAGTGTGTGTGTATCTGTATGTAAAAGTGTATGCTATGTAGTGTGTGTGTGTATCTGCATGTATAAGTGTATGCTATGTAGTGTTTGTGTGTATCTGCATGTATAAGTGTATACTATATAGTGTGTGTGTATCTGTATGTAAAAGTGTATGCTATGTAGTGTATGTGTGTATCTTTATGTATAAGTGTATGCTATGTAGTGTGTGTGTATCTACATGTGTAAGTGTATGCTATGTAGTGTGTGTTTCTGTGTATTTGAGTGTGTGTACATGTATAAGTGTAGTTTATGTTACTGTGCATTTTTAAAGGCCAGAATCTAGAATATTAATGGGGAATGCAGAGAGCATTTTTATAGAATCTATTATTAAATGTCCAATTAAGATAAAAATATTTAGCACTGTCTCTGCAAAGACTAATTAAATACAGAGCTCGCATAGCTATACCAGTAGTTTGAGCTTGTGTTTGAATTGCTGCATAAAAGTATTAAAATATATGACTTTAGTTAGAATTTTATCTATATTACTTTGGTCTTATGATTTTTTTTAAGCCACATCCCTGCCCATCACATATAAAACTTTTGCTTTGGGGGGGGCCTGTCCCTCTTTTGAATTTTGAAATGTTGGGCGGTATGGACAAAGGGTGATGAGAAAGGAATGTTTGTTACTGTTTTAGTTGCTATAAAGTTACTAAGTTGTAGTTACAATAAGGTTATTAAGTTTTATTTGCAATAAGGGAGTTCGGTTAGGTTTAGCAGATTACTATAATGATGAATATACTTAGCTAGGCAGTCAAATGATCTGACTGTGCATCTCTGCTCATCCCTCCCTTTGAATTCTATGCAGCCTATTCCAATAAATTTGAAGAGCTGTAGGATGTCCTTAAAGGGACAGTCTAGTCAAATGCAACTTTCATGATTCAGAAAGGGCATGCAATTTTAAACAACTTTCCAATTTACTTTTATCATCAAATTTACTTTGTTCTCTTGGTATTCTTTGTTGAAAGCTAAACCTAGGTAGACTCATATGCTAATTTCTAAGACCTTAAAATTTGACAGTTTTAACAGCAAGTCAGCACTAGTTCATGTGTGCCATATAGATAACATTGTGCTCACTCCTGTTTAGTTATTTATGAGTCAGTACTTATTTACTAAAATGCAAATCTATCCAAAGAACTGAAATAAGGGGACAGTCTTCAAAGACTTAGATACAAGGTAATCACAGAGTTAAAAGTGTCTTAATATAACAGGGTTGGTTATGCAAAACTGGGGAATGGGTAATAAAGGGATTATCTATCTTTTTAAACAATAACAATTCTGGAGTAGACTGTCCCTTTAACACATGTGTTTGGGGTCTACAAATTCAAGGATACCCCAACTTATAAAAAATGGTTATTAGATGGTGCCAACCCACCATATTAACTTCACCAATATTTTTACATTTATCAGAAAACATTTTTAAGCAGGTGTTTGCATGATTATTATTATTATTATTATTCTTTATTTATAAAGCACCGACAGATTCCGCAGTGCTGCCCATGGGTACAAGGATAACAGTACAATGGAGAAACAATACAATAAAAGACAACATTTTACAGACAAATACAGGGGGAGTTGAGGGCCCTATTCCAGTGGGAACTTACAATCTAAATGGATAGGAGGATGGGAAACAGGAGGTGGGGACTGCAAAGGTGAGAATGATATTAGTGAGGAGATAGAGGGCAACTGTTAGATAAGTGAAGTTAGTTTGTTAATAAGTCGGTGATAAGCTTCCCTGAACAGAAAGATCTTTAGGGAACGTTTAAAGGAAGAGAGGTTAGGGGCAAGTCTGACAGCTCGAGGAAGTGCGTTCCAGAGGGTTGGTGCCGCACGAGAGAAGTCCTGTAGTCTAGCATGGGAGGAGGTGATGGTAGAGGACGCAAGAAGCAGGTCATTGTTGGATCTTAGGGGACGGGCAGGAGTATATTTGTTGATGAGTGAGGACAGGTAGGGTGGGGCAGCATTGGTGAGGGCTTTGTAGGTCAGGGTGAGAATTTTGAATGTAACTCTGTTGTGAATGGGGAGCCAGTGAAGGAACTCACAGAGAGGTGCAGCAGAATCAGAGCGTCGAGAGAGATGGATTAGCCTGGCAGATGCATTTAGGATGGATTGGAGGGGAGAGAGGCAGGAGAGAGGGAGGCCAGTTAGTAAGTTGTTACAATAGTCAAGTCGGCAAATTACCAGGGAGTGGATTAGCTGTTTAGTAGTTTCAGCACTCAGAAACGGACGAATTTTGGAGATATTGCGTAGGTGGTTGCGGCAGAATGTTGAGAGCAGTTGGATGTGGGGAATGAAGGACAGATTTGAGTCAAGCGTGACTCCGAGGCAGCGGACTTGGGGTGATGGGGAGCTAGTGGTGCCACCAACAGTGATAGAAAAATTAGAAACGGGAGTTGAGTTAGAGGGGGGGAATTAGAAGTAGTTCGGTGTTCGACTTTTTTAATTAATCAGTCTTGACCTTTTAAACACCTGTTTTGGTCTGTTTCAAACATCATATCTTGAACAGCTCATGACGTTTTTATGTTATAGTGTTTGTACATGCTTAATTCAACACATTCATTTGTTTATAACTGCAAGGAAAGAGCTGGACGTTTTAAAGATGTAATTTTTAAAAAAATGAAAACTCAATATTGTATTTATATATTTGTTATTGCCCTTGCAAACTGATATTATTAGTAAAGTGAAAAATCTAGTATTTATACACATAAATCATGCATCATTTTTATTAGCCATCATATTTATATTTGCTATGACCAAGTATATTTTTCTTTTATGCAGGTCTGTAAAAACTATTGCATATTTATCTAATCCAAGTTCAGAAAAAAAAATCTGTTATAATTATAATTTAGACAATTTAATACAAACAGTGGGGATCCTAATGGATTAGAATGAAGTAGAAAAGGAAGTTAAAAATAAATTAAAAATACCCGAGTTGAATGCAATGTCTTTGCATGGCAAACTTGAGTAGATTTGAATGTGAGGCTAATCTGTTTGTAATTCATTAAAGGGACACTGAACCCACATTTTTTCCTTTGTAATTCATAAAGAGCATGCAATTTTAAGCAACTTTCTAATTTACTCCTATTATCAATTTTTCTTCGTTCTCTTGCTATCATTATTTGAAAAAGAAGGCATCTAAGCTTTTTTTTTTGGTTTCAGTACTCTGGACAGCACTTTTTTTATTGGTGGATGAATTTATCCACCAATCAGCAAGGACAACCCAGATTGTTCACCAAAAATGGGCCGGCATCTAAACTTACATTCTTGCATTTCAAATAAAGATACCAAGAGAATGAAGAAAATTTGATAATAGGAGTAAATTCGAAATTTGCTTAAAAGTTCATGCTCAATCTGAATCACAAAATATTTTTTTTGGGTACAGTGTCCCTTTAAGGTGATCATATAATCATGGAGCAGACAGATAAATTCAGTGTGAATACAGTAAGAACACATAAACCTGTGACTTTTTCTTTAATCTAGATGGTTTCACACACTGGAGTTTAACTGGTACATTGGCAACAGAAGAGGACACCTTTATGGGTTTTAATGATGGTCTGTCCCAGTCAGGTAATGAGCTTCTATAATCTTTTGATAAGTATCAATTTACAACACAATCACCAGGTCTGCCTCTGAATCCTGCATGGTTTCTGTTCTGCTTCTGTCCTATGTAGTTTTCTTTTACTTGGTGCACTATTAAACATCTCTTGTGTGTCTACTTTAATGAGCCTTTATTTTGTATTACAAGGGCTGAGTATGAATGCCCAGTGTATTTCTCTTTACTGATCTAGGGGTAAAATAATGTGTTTTCTATCACCTATAGTGGTCTCAGCAGAGGTAGAAATGACTGCATACGCCCTGCTGACATACACCCTTCTGGGAGATGTGGCGTCTGCTTTGCCAGTTGTCAAATGGCTCTCACAGCAACGTAATGCACTTGGAGGTTTCTCATCTACACAGGTTAGATGTTTGCTTTACATAAATATATTTAAATATAGGTATATATCTATCACATGAATTGTCTATCACAATAGCATAATACAGTGGTAGGGCGCATATATGTGTGTCTGTATGAATATATAGGTGTGTGGTAAAATAGGTCTGTGGACAGTATTTCAATTGAAAATAATTATCAAGCTTTGTATTAAAGGGTTAGTCACCATGAAATATAGAACGTATCTATGCTCTCCCATACATAATCGTGTTCTCATTTTACGTACACATCTGTAAGTGGTTGATTGATATAGTTGTGTAGTTTTTTTTATTGGTGAATACAAATAATGTAATATTAATGTATATTGAACTACACTACTAAAGCATCATTGAATGAACTTTTACAAAATGTAGTATTTCACAATTGTCTTTTAAATTGTCTTTAAAAATGTGTGTTAACCCAATAAAATAAAGGGATCATAGTAGGTTGTTATCCTTTCACAAATGTTTAGAAACCTGTCTGTGAATATAATTGTGAGTATTAGTTAGAGTGATGGTTAATCTCAGTAGAAATAAGTACTGCCTACCTTTGTGTACTGCCTGTCTCTAAGAAACCCATTTCATACACCTTCGCTGAATTTATTATTAGCTGTTTGCACTAATTGCACATCATTTTGAGGGCTTTCTTTAAAGGTAACCACACAAATGATATCTTGTTTGTCTGCAGACCAAACACAATTAGAAAAAAAACTTTAGTTTGCAGAATTACAAAACAATGGCAAAAAATACAGCATACAAAATGCAAACAAATGTGTTGCTGTGTCTAAAGTTTATATGGGATTCATTATTTCCTAAACACTCACTTTATAGTTCCACATTTAGGGGCCTATTTATCAAAGGTCTTGCGGACCTGATCCGACAGTGCGGATCAGGTCCGCAAGTCCTCGCTGAATGCGGAGAGCAATACAAGAGCTGCTGGTGCAACGCCGCCCCCTGCAGACACGCAGCCAATCGGCCGCCAGCAGGGAGCTGTCAATCAACCCGATCGTACTCGATCGGGTTGAATTCCGGCGATTCCTGTCCACCTCATCAGAGCAGGCAGACAGGGTTATGAAGCAGCGGTCTTTAGACCGCTGCTTTATAACTGCTGTTTCTGGCGAGTCTGAAGACTCGCCAGAAACACGGGCCCACAAGCTCCGTTCGGAGCTTGATAAATGGGCCCCTTAGCATCAGTTCAGCTTCCAAATACACCAATCAACCTATACCTATATTAGCTAAATTCATGATTCAGATAGAGCAGGCATTTTTAAGCAACTTTCTAATTTACTCCTATTATCAATTTGTCTTTGTTCTCTTGGTATCTTTCTTTGAAAAAGCAGGAAAGCAAGCTTACAAGCTGGCCCATCTTTGGTTCAGCACCTGGGTAGCGCTTGCTGATTAGTGGCTACATTTAGGAGCAAGCTGGAGTAGGTAGACAAAGCTTTGGGGCTTGGTTAGGAGTCTGAAAATCAGCACAATCATATTTAAAAATAAGCAAAACTATACATTTTTAGAAAGAAAAAAAAACCCTGGATGGGCTATATAAATGGATCATCTACAAAACATTTATGCAAAGAAAAATCTAGTGTACAATGTCCCGTTAACGTAAATGGGTGCACGGTAAATAACCACCCATTACGATTGGATGGTTAATGCTACTGTGAGCTTGCAAAAGCATTTTGCACTAGGAAAATTAAACAGAGGTCAGACCTCTGGTTAATTAAAAAAAATCCCCAAATTGCCCCCCAAAATAAAGTGTACATTTCTTATTGAAAAATAAAAATAATTACCATCTTTTTTTAAATTTTTATTAACATAACTGCACAAAGCAGTTATAAGGGGTTAAAGTGAGGGGATGTGGGGGTGTTAGAAAAAAAACAGCACTGTGTGTTTTCAAGTTCAAAAGGGGTTTAGCACTCACGAATTAACTGCCGCTGGCCGGGGTGCATAACAATTATATTAATAGACAACATTCATGCACAAAACAAAAGTCTCAGCACCATATAAATCAGCTTTTAGCACAGTTGCTTGTATAATTTTGCAAGAAAACAGTTAACCTTCGTTTCAAAAAACTGCAGCTATTTTGACTCCTAGTTATAAATGACACCAATTCACTTCCAATTCAACATTACTCTTGTTTGCTTATAGGCACATTGTATTGAACCTGTTAGAGAGCCATGTGTTCTGTCTCCCTCTCTCTCGCAATGTACTTCGTTGTCAGTTCAGCAAAAAGAGGAAAGATGATAGAGTAACTTTTGTTACTAAATATAGTAACCAATATCACCAAATATGTTCCATCAAACAAAAACATTTACCATTATTACAGGCTGATGGGAAACTCATAAACATCTCAAAAAAAGGATGTAGGTTTTCTTTCAAAAAGGGGATGTCTGTAGGAAACCAAATAGCCCCCACAAAATTAAGAAAGAGCAGAAATGCTCAAAGTTCATGGCTAACATTTAAGGGAACCTACCATTGCAGTAACTTTACATGTAAAGCGTGTGAATTCCTTCAAGAAGGAGATTCCTTTAAAAGCTCGGTAATAGGAGAGAGATTTTTTCACAAAAACGTGTCTCAATTGTAGGGAAACTTATGTTGTATACCTATTTACATGTACCTTGTGTGACCTACAATATATAGGACTCACGACAAGGGAGGTAGGTGAAAGGATCAGAGAACATGTCAATAATATAAAAAATGGATCTTTAACAACACCATTAGTGCAACACTTTAAACACCAACATTGTAGCAGCACAATATCTTTGACATGGACAATAATAGAAAAAGTGTTTAGGGACAATAGGGGACAGAGCAGGGATGAAAATTTAGCTCTGAAAGAGGTTTTCTGGATTCACAAGATGAAAACCAGACGGCCCCTAGGCCTCAATTCAGAATATGATATAATAAATATTTGGCAGTGAATAGTTAATACTATTGAAAACTATTGAACAAAATGATATGTTTTTATTATACACAAAAGTAGAAATAAGCTGATACATTCCAAAAGGATAAATAACTCCAATCCTGATAAATCATATGAGAAAAATGTTATGAGTAATTCAAGGTAATGGTTTTTCTAAAATAAATGATAAAGACAAAATAGTAACAATATATATTAAAATGGCAAAAGTCACAATTTAGGCAAGATGATGATAATGACGAAGAAAGGATAAAATAGCAAGAATATACACTGAAATGGTAAAGATCATAATACAGGCAAGCCAATATAACAAATGATAAGGCAAAAGGTACATTTTGAGCTAGTTCATACATTTAGATCACTATATAATGTAATAGACCTTAGGGAAAACTATGATGCCTTCTATGTGAAAAACAAAAAATTTATATTATTACGATAATACAGAATGATACTAAGTAACATAATTGACCATATGTAAAATGGTGCCTTTCATGTAAGAGCAAAAAGTAACAATATTACCATGATAAGAATTGACACTGGGTAAATAGAGAATGTAAATATATTTAAGCTTTGAGTAAATATGCAAATCAGGCAGAGTAGGTTGTAAGGGGTGTGCAAGTCAGTACTTAGCAAGTCAATGATAGGGTAGTTTGAGAGGTGTGCAAAATTTTAATTAACCAATTGAATATTGGTGTGTACTAAACGTGGATCACAGGTAGAGTTCCAACAGGCTATGATTACGGCAATGGAACGCTGAACGCTACCCTTGATACACTATGCTGTGCTATTGTTGAGAAACATGGATTTTATTACAAGTTTGCTGTAAGCTGCTTTGAGCTGAATAAAAGTTATGTCTTACTTTACCACTACGTCTGCCTGGTGCACCTATCACTTGTTTCATTGAATTATATCAATAGTCATCAAAATATGGCAAGCACTCTCCGGTATCAATTGAAAAGATTTCCTTTTATTCCCAAAGTGACGTTCCGGGGTTTCACAGTGGTCCTCAGACCATTACAACCCCGAAACGTCAATTTGGGAACAAAAGGAAATCTTTTCAAGTAATACCGGAGAGTGCTTGCTGTATTTTGATGACTATATATATATATATATATATATATATATATATATATATATATACATCAATATCAGCAAAGGCACTCACCGTTTGAATTCAAGTAGGCAACCCCTGTTTGTTCTACTATATATATATATATATATATATATATATATATATATATACAGTATATATATATATATTTGTGTTAATATGTGTATATATACACATATTAATACATAAATATATATGTATATGTTCATATACATATATATTTAAACTTTGCTGCCCATAACTGCGCGTTTCTACCTAACTTAACATGCAATATTTCCATATGTCACATTTTGTCTTTGTTAATTTTTATATAATCTATGTAAGTACCTTATTTCTGTACAACCAATATATAATGCTTTTTTGTATAATAATCTTTAGGACACTTGTGTTGCTCTGCAATCTCTGGCTGAGTATGCAATCCTCTCTTACATTGGAGGAGTTAACCTTACAATATCTTTGGCTTCGACCAACCTTGATTACCAGGAAACCTTTTTACTGAATCGGCACAACAAGAAGATCCTGCAGACGGCAGCGGTGAGTAAAAGGGAATGATTGTGTCAGATGCCAGTGTAGAAAACAGAGATTATTACATTGTTTATAAGAAAGCACAGAAATCTCTAAATTTAAAAAAAAAACAGACAGTTTATGCATATAAATAACATTAGAGTGCTGTACTCATATAAATAACATTAGAGTACTGTACTCATATAAATAACATTAGAGTGCTGTTCTCATATAAATAACATTAGAGTTAACATTAGAGTGCTGTACTCATATAAATAACATTAGAGTGCTGTTCTCACATGAATAACATTAGAGTACTGTTCTCATATAAATAACATTAGAGTACTGTTCTCATATAAATAACATTAGAGTACTGTTCTCATAAAAATAACATTAGAGTACTGTTCTCATAAAAACAAAATAACATTAGAGTACTGTTCTCATAAAAATAACATTAGAGTACTGTTCTCATAAAAATAACATTAGAGTACTGTTCTCATATAAATAACATTAGAGTTAACATAAGAGTGCTGTAACAAACATACAATGGAGTCGCTGTTCAAGCTTCAGTAGGGTCACAGGACATAAAAGTTAAATAGATACACTGTTGCCGGATCCCATCCGCCTGTTTTGCATATCGACAATAGTATCCACAATCAATTTATATGCAGCACTTGATGGCTAGTGAACTTAAGATTCAATCTCATATATATGTGTTTATATCCACAAAACAGTCACTATAACCAAGCAGGCTATATGCAATATAGGAATGAATTCCACTTACTTGCAATATATAAAAAAATCCTTCCGTACTGTGATTCCTTTGTGTAGGCGCCCTATCACGGTGCCCTGTGGGTGTCCTTAATGAGCACCAACATCCAAAACATCAAAAATACCCAGACCGGCTCCAAGCGATTGAATAAAAGTAGATTCTTTATTGTTCAAATATTAAAATCTTTACACAAACCAGACATAAGACATACCAAACAGCTAACTGCCAGTTAAAAGTGTAAAGGCTACAACCTCGGCCCGATGACAATACTGACGCGTTTCAAGTGTTACCCATAGTCATAGTTACCGTCATGAGGTCTAACCCTCCCTTAAATAGGTAAGGTCTCAGGTGTATGCCTTCAATTTAACAATCATATGTATCCACAACTATATATAGTAATTGAGCTAAAGGGTATCTGGTATATAAAATATTTCAGACAGAAACTTAGCCTGGGTGGAATAATAATTATAGTATACAAATTTAACCCACAAATATAACTTTAAAAAGTGACCATTGAAATATATAAAGTTGGGTAGGCAAACATATAGGCAGTATGTTAACTTAAAGAATCACGATTATATCTATATATTCATATATTAAAATGGATGACATTCAGGAATACACAAACATAAGGTAACGCTGTTAGCGTACATTAACACAATCAGGCTATCTGTGATATTTACAGAAGTATTTAAAACTATGTTGTATTACATAAATTACTACTATGTGGTGTAAAAGAATGTCAATACCATTGTTTAAATTTTGAATTGCCATACAATCCGCAGTCTGCAATATTTGGCAGTTAATGCCTTGGATATAATGACAGAAGGATAGTTTTAACCTTGTAGTGAAGATGGTTTATTTAGACCAGACGATTAAAGCAAAGGTTGGTTCGAATTATTATTATTACGTCCAAGTGCTGTATATACAAAGTGCAAATTACTACGGTGTGACAATAATGAGACAAAAGCTGTGGGTATAATTTATGGTGATATATGCTAATGAATATGGTAATCTGTTCAGGTTATAAAGTGTTAAGTACATATGATTGTTAAATTGAAGGCATACACCTGAGACCTTACCTATTTAAGGGAGGGTTAGACCTCATGATGGTATCTATGACTACAGGTAACACCTGAAACGCGTCAGTGACATCATTGGGCCGAGGTTGTAGCCTTTACACCTTTAACTGGCAGTTAGCTGTTGGTATGTCTTATGTGTGGTTTGTGTAACGATTTTAATATTTGAACAATAAAGAATCTACTTTTATTCAATTGCTTGGAGCCGGTCTGGGTATTTTTCATGTTTTGGATAAGAGTGCTGTACTCATATAAATAACGTTATAGTACTGTTCTCACATAAATAACATTAGAGTTAACATAAGAGTGCTGTACTCATATAAATAACATTAGAGTGCTGTTCTCATATAAATAACATTAGAGTGCTGTTCTCATATAAATAACATTAGAGTTAACATAAGAGTGCTGTACTCGTATAAATAACATTAGAGTGCTGTTCTCATATGAATAACATTAGAGTACTGTTCTCATATAAATAACATTAGAGTACTGTTCTCATATAAATAACATCAGAGTGCTGTTCTCATATAAATAACATTAGAGTACTGTTCTCATATAAATAACATCAGAGTGCTGTTCTCATATAAATAACATTAGAGTACTGTACATATATAAGTAACATTAAAGTGCTATTCTCATATAAATAAAATTAGAGTTAACATTAGAGTGCTGTACTCATATAAATAACATTAGAGTGCTGTACTCATATAAATAACATTAGAGTGCTGTACTCATATAAATAACATTAGAGTGCTGTTCTCATATAAATAACATTAGAGTGCTGTTCTCATATAAATAACATTAGAGTACTGTTCTCATATAAATAACATTAGAGTACTGTTCTCATATAAATAACAGAGTACTGTTCTCATATAAATAACAGAGTACTGTTCTCATATAAATAACATTAGAGTGCTGTTCTCATATAAATAATAGAGTACTGTACTCATATAAATAGAGTACTGTTTTCATATAAATAACATTAGAGTACTGTTCTTATATAAATAACATTAGAGTGCTGTTCTCATATAAATAACAGAGTACTGTTCTCATATAAATAACATTAGAGTACTGTTCTCATATAAATAACATTAGAGTGCTGTTCTCATATAAATAACAGAGTACTGTTCTCATATAAATAACATTAGAGTACTGTTCTCATATAAATAACAGAGTACTGTTCTCATATAAATAACATTAGAGTACTGTTCTCATATAAATAACAGAGTACAGTACTGTTCTCATATAAATAACATTAGAGTGCTGTTGTCATATAAATAACATTAGAGTACAGTACTGTTCTCATATAAATAACATTAGAGTGCTGTTGTCATATAAATAACATTAGAGTGCTGTTCTCATATAAATAACATTAGAGTGCTGTTCTCATATAAATAACATTGGAGTGCTGTTCTCATATTTACCTCCCAACTGTCCCTATTTGAGAGGGACAATCTCTAATGCTGGGCTCTGCCCCTGTCCCTCTGATACAGCCATATGACCCTATTTGCAGAATGTTCTGTAGAACAACCCATATGACCCTACTCCCTTCTGACATGGCCCCACCCACAAAACAAGGATGTCCCTCTCGACCTCCCGAGTCCTTAAAGGGACACTGAACCTAAATTTTTTCTTTTGTGATTCAGATAGAGCATGCAATTTTAAGCAACTTTCTAATTTACTCCTATTATCAATGTTTCTTCTTTCTCTTGCTATCCTTATTTGAAAAAGAAGGCATCTAAGCTATTTTTGGGTTCAGTACGCTGGACTGCACTTGTTTATTGGTCGGTTAAATTAATCCACCAATCAGCAAGAACAACCCAGTTTGTTCACAAAAAATCGTCCGGCATCTGAACTTACATTCTTGCTTTTCAAATAAAGATACCAAGAGAATGAAGAAATTTGATAATAGGAGTAAATTAGAAAGTTGTTTAAATTGCATGCTCTTTCTATCTGAATCACGAAAGAAAAAAAATTGGGTTCAGTGTCCCTTTAATAACTAGCCACAAATGTTAGGAGGATTGCTTTAATCAGTTTCAGTTATTACTATCTTGTTCCCCACCAGTGCTCTATAGCCCACCCGAATGATGGCGAGCATGTGTACACATACCACATTTACGGCTAGATTTAGAGTTTTGCAGCCAAAGGGGTGCGTTAGCTACGCGTCTTTTTTTTCCCCCGCACCTTTTAAATACCGCTGGTATTGAGAGTTCTCTGAAGGGCTGCGTTAGGCTCTAAAAAGTGAGCGTAGAGCATAATTTACCGCCACTTCAACTCTCAATACCAGCGTTGCTTACGGTAGTGGCCAGATTGAAAAACGTGCTCGTGCACGAATCCCCCATAGGAAACAATGGGGCAGTTTGAGCTGAAAAAAAACCTAACACCTGCAAAAAAGCAGCGTTCAGCTCCTAACGCAGCCCCATTGTTTCCTATGGGGAAACACTTTCTAAGTCTGCACCTAACACCCTAACATGAACCCCGAGTCTAAACACCCCTAACCTTACAATTAGTAACCCCTAATCTGCCGCCCCCGCTATCGCTGACCCCTGCATTATATTATTAACCCCTAATCTGCCGCTCCGGACACCGCCGCAACCTACGTTATCCCTATGAACCCCTAATCTGCTGCCCCCAACGTAGCCGACACCTACATTATAATTATTAACCCCTAATCTGCCCCCCCCAATGTCGCCGCTACCTTACCTACACTTACTAACCCCTAATCTGCCGACCGGACCTCGCCGCCACTATAATAAATGTATTAACCCCTAAACCGCCGCACTCCCGCCTCACAAACCCTATAATAAATAATATTTACCCCTAATCTGCCCTCCCTAACATCGCCGACACCTAACTTCAAGTATTAACCCCTAATCTGCCGACCGGACCTCGCCGCTACTCTAATAAATGTATTAACCCCTAAAGCTAAGTCTAACCCTAATACTAACACCCCCCTAAGTTAAATATAATTTTTATCTAACGAAATAAATTAACTCTTATTAAATACCCTAATATAGCTACAATATAACGAATAATTATATTGTAGCTATTTTAGGATTTATATTTATTTTACAGGCAACTTTGTATTTATTTTAACTAGGTACAATAGCTATTAAATAGTTAATAACGATTTTATAGCTACCTAGTTAAAATAATTACAAAATTACCTGTAAAATAAATCCTAACCTAAGTTATAATTAAACCTAACACTTCACTATCAATAAATAAATTAACTAAACTACCTACAATTACCTACAATTAAATCAACTAAACTAAATTACAAAAAAAACACTAAATTACAAAAAATAAAAAAAGATTACAAGAATTTTAAACTAATTACACCTACTCTAAGCCCCCTAGAAAAATAACAAAGCCCTCCAAAATAAAAAAAATGCCCTACCCTATTCTAAAATAAAAAGTTAACAGCTCTATTACCTTACCAGCCCTTAAAAGGGCCTTTTGCGGGGCATGCCCCAAAGAAAACAGCTCTTTTGCCTGTAAAAAAAACATACAATCCCCCCCCAACATTACAACCCACCACCCACATACCCCTAATCTAACCCACCCAAACCCCCCTTAAAAAACCTAACACTAAGCCCCTGAAGATCTTCCTACCTTATCTTCACCCAGCCGGGTATCACCGATCCGTCCAGAAGAGGGTCCGAAGTCTTAATCCTATCTGGGCAGAAGAGCTCCTCCAGAGGGTCCGAAGTCTTCAGCCTATCCGGGCAGAAGAGGACATCCGGACCGGCAGACATCTTCATCCAGACGGCATCTTCTATCTTCTTCCATCCGGCGCGGAGCGGGACCATCTTGAAGCAGCCGACGCGGAGCCATCCTTCTTCACCGACGGACTAACGACGAATGAAGGTTCTTTTAAATGACGTCATCCAAGATGGCGTCCCTCGAATTCCGATTGGCTGATAGGATTCTATCAGCCAATCGGAATTAAGGTAGGAAAAATCTGATTGGCTGATTGAATCAGGGCATCAGATTCAAGTTCAATCCGATTGGCTGATCCAATCAGCCAATCAGATTGAGCTTGCATTCTATTGGCTGATCAGAACAGCCAATAGAATGCGAGCTCAATCTGATTGGCTGATTGGATCATCCAATCGGATTGAACTTGAATCTGATTGGCTGATTCAATCAGCCAATCAGATTTTTCCTACCTTAATTTCCTACCTTAATTCCCTCTTCTAGACGGATCGATGATACCCGGCTGGGTGAAGATAAGGTAGGAAGATCTTCAGGGGCTTAGTGTTAGGTTTTTTAAGGGGGGTTTGGGTGGGTTAGATTAGGGGTATGTGGGTGGTGGGTTGTAATGTGTGGGGGGGGTATTGTATGTTTTTTTTACAGGCAAAAGAGCTGTTTTCTTTGGGGCATGCCCCGCAAAAGGCCCTTTTAAGGGCTGGTAAGGTAATAGAGCTGTTAACTTTTTATTTTAGAATAGGGTAGGGAATTTTTTTATATTGGGGGGCTTTGTTATTTTTTTATGGGGCTTAGAGTAGGTGTAATTAGTTTAAAATTCTTGTATTCTTGTTTTATTTTTTGTGATTTAGTGTTTTGTTTTTGTAATTTAGTTTAGTTGATTTAATTGTAGGTAAATGTAGGTAGTTTAGTTAATTTATTTATTGATAGTGTAGTGTTAGGTTTAATTGTAACTTAGGTTAGGTTTTATTTTACAGGTAATTTTGTAATTATTTTAACTAGGTAGCTATTAAATAGTTATTAACTATTTAATAGCTATTGTACCTGGTTAAAATAAATACAAAGTTGCCTGTAAAATAAATATAAATCCTAAAATAGCTACAATATAATTATTCGTTATATTTTAGCTTTATTAGGGTTTATTTTACAGGTAAGTATTTAGCTTTAAATAGGAATAATTTATTTAATAAGAGTTAATTTATTTTGTTAGATAAAAATTATATTTAACTTAGGGGGGTGTTAGTGTTAGGGTTAGACTTAGCTTTAGGGGTTAATACATTTATTAGAGTAGCGGCGAGGTCTGGTCAGCAGATTAGGGGTTAATAAGTGTAGGTAGGTAGCGGCGACATTGGGAGGGGCAGATTAGGGGTTAATAAATATTATGTAGGTGTCGGCGATATTAGGGGCAGCAGAATAGGGGTACATAGGGATAATGTAGGTGGCGGCAAGCTTAGGGGTTAAAAAAATGTATTATAGTGGCGGCGATGTGGGGGGACCTCGGTTTAGGGGTACATAGGTAGTTTATGGGTGTTAGTGTACTTTAGAGCACAGTAGTTAAGAGCTTTATGAACCGGCGTTAGCCCATAAAGCTCTTAACTCCTGACTTTTTTCTGCGGCGGGAGTTTTGTCGTTACAGTTCTAACGCTCACTTCAGCCAAGACTCTAAATACCGGCGATAGGAAGATCCCATTGAAAAGATAGGATACGCAATTGCCGTAAGGGGATCTGCGGTATGGAAAAGTCGCGACTGGAAAGTGAGCGTTAGACCTTTTCCTGACTGACTCTAAATACCAGCGGGCGGCCAAAACCAGCGTTAGGACCCATAAACGCTGGTTTTGACGGCTAACGCAGAACTCTAAATCTAGGCGTTAAAGTTTATTAAATTAAAAATGTTCTTTATGCAAAGCTTGGGAGTGGGTATTAAGGGCATGTTCTATCTTTTTAAACACTAAAAAAACAAAAACAAGGAGACTGTCCCTTTAATTGTACCATTGTAGCCTTTTGCAACTCTTGTCTTTTCTCCCACCTAACATCTACTCTAGTATCCTCTCTATTTATGCTATTAAAGAGATCATTTTTATTGTATTATACAACATTTGTTAAAGGGACATTAAACACTGTGAGAGTGTAATTTAAATAGTTTAAAATCATTTTGGCCTTGTTAACACACTCTTTTATTGACTGTTTTGTGTCTGTCACTATTTTCCCACAGCAGAAGAGATATATAAGGCAACACCCATTACATTTTAGAAATTAAAGTACTGATACAAATCCAGAGATCCAAAATCCAAACTTATTCTGAAATCCAAACTTTTTCATTATTATTTTGTTTAGGAAAAATGATAATTTTTTGGTTTGTTTTTTGTGTGTATCAAATGCAAATAATATTTAACTGTTTACAGTACTGTACTATCTTTCTGAGGGTACTATGTATAGAAAAGTATTAACAATGATATAAAACTACCTTTAATTTATTTGCATAAGATGTATTATGTATGACAATGATATAAAACTACCTTTAATTTATTTGTATAAGATGTATTATGTATGACAATGATATAAAACTACCTTTAATTTATTTGTATAAGATGTATTATGTATGACAATGATATAAAACTACCTTTAATTTATTTGTATAAGATGTATTATGTATGACAATGATATAAAACTACCTTTAATTTATTTGTATAAGATGTATTATGTATGACAATGATATAAAACTACCTTTAATTTATTTGTATAAGATGTATTATGTATGACAATGATATAAAACTACCTTTAATTTATTTGTATAAGATGTATTATGTATGACAATGATATAAAACTACCTTTAATTTATTTGTATAAGATGTATTATGTATGACAATGATATAAAACTACCTTTAATTTATTTGTATAAGATGTATTATGTATGACAATGATATAAAACTACCTTTAATTTATTTGTATAAGATGTATTATGTATATATTGCTAAATGACACAAGATTTTGTTTACACTTTGTCCCATCCCCTCTCCAAACTGTCCAATTTTAAAGATGCAAATATTTCAAAGTCCAAACATTTTCTGGTACAAAAGCAGTTTGGATATAGGTTTTTCTACCTGTACTTTATAGAGCGTACACATTTACACTTATATCTTCAATATTTAAGCTAAATATAAATATATATAAAAATACATCTACATACTATTCTCAGGCTAAACTTTCATATGTAGTATATATTTATTAATTAATATCCCTTTAAATACATTCACTTTTTGTTAACTAACTTTGAAACAAAATATTTTATGTAATGTGTTGTATTTCTATTAATTTAAATTGTTACTTTTAGTTTGATTCATAAAAATATTTTTTTTTTCTACAGATCCCCACTATCCCAACAGGTTTATTTGTTAGTGCAAAAGGTGAAGGTTGCTGTTTGATGCAGGTAAGAGAACCAAAGCTTACTCATCACTCATACACTTAAAAATATATAAAACAGTGATCCATTAGTAATATATATATATATATATATATATATACACACAGGTGTATGTACTGTATATATATACACAGGTATATGTACTGTATATATATATATATATATACACACAGGTATATGTACTGTATATATATACACAGGTGTATGTACTGTATATATATATATACACAGGTATATGTACTGTATATATATATATATATATATATATATATATATATATATATACACACAGGTATATGTACTATATATATATATACACAGGTATATGTACTGTATATATATATACGCATGTATATTTACTGTGTATATATATATATATATATATATATATATACACACAGGTATATGTACTGTGTGTATATATATATATATATATATATATATATACATACACAGGTATATGTACTGTATATATATATACACAGGTATATGTACTATATATATATACACAGGTATATGTACTGTATATATACACAGGTATATGTACTGTATATATATATATATACAGATATATGTACTGTATATATATATATATATATATATATATATATATACACAGGTATATGTACTATATATATATATATATATATACACACACAGGTATATGTAATGTATATATATATATATATATATACACAGGTATTTGTACTGTGTATATATATATATATATATATATATCCTCCATGTGTATCTGCACTCTCAATCTCAGTCATCAACCAGGGTGCCAGGTCAGTAATATTCACAGTATTTTCAAAATAGGACTGCACTCGCTGGATTTAAGCATAAAACTTATTTTATTGTGGTAACGTTTCGGAGTCCATGTACTATGTACTGTGTATGTATATATATATATATATATATATATATATACAAATCGTTTGTGGGAAACGGCACTCGCCAGATAAGCAACAACCAGGTGCTCGGCAGGGCAAATACACACAGTATGATAGAACTGGGTCCAACGGACGGCCTCTGTTGTTGAATGTGATCCAAGAACAGCCGGCACACAGGGACTTTTTCAAAATTCCAATTTATTCAACAGAAGAGAAACCAGACTTTTCGGCTCTGTCGTGAGCCTTTCTCAATGGTATACAGACCGGATAATGTGAACCTACAAACACCACCCCTAAATACCTGCCCCACACACAGTGATGGCCAATCAGCTTGCAGAGGTGTGTCGCTCCCTCCCGCGCATCTCAAACTCACCTGGACATCCGAAAACAGCTGATCCCCAGTACGCGCGTCATCACGTCATCACTTCATACCGCGTTGCGTGGAAATGACTGTGTCACAGGTATCCATGGCAAACACCGGGTAAACAAATACCTCCGGTTGTCATGGTGATGCGTGCGAGACGTTGCCACAACCGCCAAACACCTGATGGGCACAACTATACAGTGACATAGTGATAAACAAAAATAAGGGCCATAGATAAAAGCCCAATAAAAGAACAATAGTGCAAAAACTTATTAAATAGAAACAGATATCTAATTTACTAGTACTAAGGTAATTAACCACATATTTATAGAAAAAGGCTTATTAAGCTACAGAAACCAATGGTTCAACATATATCACAGCCCTCTATACCCACAATACAGAGGCGAGGCGTATAAACAACTACAAGATACTGATACATATCGTCCACTCCAATCCAATCCGACATTACTGTTCAAAAAACAAATTGACTCATTCCTAAGACTGGCCCTCCAGGCAGGTGTCATTAATGATGATGTATTGGGATTCCTTAAGGTAGAGCATCCGATTTGTCCAATCCTCTACCTATTACCGAAGATTCATAAATCACTTGAGGATCCTCCTGGCAGACTGATTGTTTCTGCCAGGGGATCACTCATGCAACCATTGGCAGAGTTTATTGACTTTTACCTTCAACCTGTAGTACAGAATACTTCAGCACATTTGAAAGATTCTTCGGAATTAATCAATCTGCTGAAAAGTATGGATGACTTGACACCAACTGACATCTTAGTCACTATGGACGTGGTAAGTTTATATACCGTGATACCCCATGCCCAAGGCATTGACATGGTAAAAAGTATTCTTATAGACAACCATATGTACACTGGCCCTCCTATTGAATTTATTCTACATCTGTTGGAGTTCTGCCTGGAGAAAAACTACTTTCGCTTTGAGGATAAATATTTCTTACAGACCATGGGCACAGCGATGGGGTCGAATATGGCCCCATCCTATGCCAATATTTACATGGCGATGTATGAGGAGGACAACGTGTTCTCCAGGCGGAACCCCATCAGATTGTACAGACGGTACATAGATGATGTCTTTTTGGTCTGGAATGGCACATCAGAGAGTCTTTTTGAATGGGTTAATGGATTGAATTCCCTTGACTCAACCATCAGATTTAAAATGGAACACAGCAGGGATAAAATCCATTTTTTGGATTTGGAAATCTTTAAGGTCAAAACCACTAATGGATACAGGTTAGAAACCACTTTGTTTAAGAAACCGACCGACAAAAATTCCATTCTCCACTATCATAGCTTTCACCCCAAATTCCAAAAAGAAGGTGTCAGTTCCTCTCAACTCCTGCGTGATGACGTCATGACGCTCGTACTGGGGATCAGCTGTTTTCGGATGTCCAGGTGAGTTTGAGATGCGCGGGAGGGAGCGACACACCTCTGCAAGCTGATTGGCCATCACTGTGTGTGGGGCAGGTATTTAGGGGTGGTGTTTGTAGGTTCACATTATCCGGTCTGTATACCATTGAGAAAGGCTCACGACAGAGCCGAAACGTCTGGTTTCTCTTCTGTTGAATAAATCGGAATTTTGAAAAAGTCCCTGTGTGCCGGCTGTTCTTGGATCACATTCAACAACGGAGGCCGTCCGTTGGACCCAGTTCTATCATACTGTGTATATATATATATATATATATATATATATATATATATATATATACACACAGGTATATGTACTGTATATATATATATATATATATATATATATATACACAGGTATATGTACTGTATATATATATACACAGGTATATGTACTGTATATATATATATATATATATATATATATATATGCACAGGTATATGTACTGTATATATATATATATATATATATATATACACACACACAATTATATGTACTGTATATATATATATACACAGGTATATGTACTGTATATATATATACACAGGTATATGTACTGTATATATATACACAGATATATGTACTGTATATATATATATATATATATACACACACAGGTATATGTACTGTGTGTGTATATATATATATATATATATATATATATATATATATACACAGTTATATGTACTGTATATATATATATATATATATATATATATATATATACAGGTATATGTACTGTATATATATATATATATATATATATATATATATATATACACACAGGTATATGTACTGTATATATATACACATGTGTATGTACTGTATATATATATATATATATATATATATGCACAGGTATATGTACTATATATATATATATATATATATATATATACAGGTATATGTACTGTATATATATATACACAGGTATATGTACTGTATGTATATATATATATATATATATATATATACACAGGTGTATGTACTGTATATATATATATATATATATATATATACACAGGTGTATGTACTGTACAGATATACACAGGTATATGTACTGTATATATATATATACACACAGGTATATGTACTGTATATATATATATATATATATATATATATATACACAGCTGTATGTACTGTATAGATATACACAGGTATATGTACTGTATATATATATATATATATATATATATATACACACACAGGTATATGTACTGTATATATATATACACAGGTGTATGTCCTGTATAGATATACACAGGTATATGTACTGTATATATATATACACATGTATATGTACTGTGTATATATATATATATATATATATATATATATATATACACAGGTATATGTACTGTATATATATATATATATATATATACACACAGGTATATGTACTGTATATATATATATATATATACACACACAGGTATATGTACTGTATATATATACACACAGGTATATGTACTGTATATATATATATATATATATATATATATATATATATATATACAGGTATATGTACTGTATATATATATATATATATATATATATATATATATATATATATATACACAGGTATATGTACTGTATATATATATATATATATATACACAGGTATATGTACTGTATATATATATATACACACAGGTATATGTACTGTATATATATATACACAGGTATATGTACTATATATATATATATATATATATATATATACACACACACAGCTATATTTACTGTATATATATATATATATATATATATATATATATACACACAGGTATATGTACTGTATATATATATATATATATATATATATACACAGGTATATGTACTATATATATATATATATATATATATATATATATATATATACATACACACAGGTATATGTACTGTATATATATATATATATATATATACACACAGGTATATGTACTGTATATATATATATATATATATACACAGGTATATGTACTATATATATATATATATATATATATATATATATATATATATGCAGGTATATGTACTGTATATATATATATATACACAGGTATATGTACTGTATATATATATATATATATATATGGATATACACAGGTATATGTACTGTGTATATATACATAATAAATTAAAGCAAACATTAAAAGATTGTGTTACAAAACAGCAAACATACTTATTTTCTTGCCACCTACAGTTGCATAAGAGAACTGACATGTTAATAGGGTCACCTTAGCATTTGGTGACAAATTTACAAGGGCCCCTCAGCTCTGCAGCCTTATTCCACTCCCCCTGTATGCCTGACCCCCTTTATGACGCACCCCATCTCAACAGCGTTACCTATATAAAGAATCACACTATGTATTACACCTCCTGATACCATAAACACTTCTTCATAAACTGAAAACAGGACGTACATTGTGTCTTCTCATAACCTCAACCCTGACATTAAGGGGCTCTTAAAGCACGGGGCTCTGGGCAGGCGCCTCTGTCCCTGCCCATAGGGTAGGCCTGGATGCTAAAATCTTCAGTAATGGAACCTCACAAATTAAGTTAAAAAATAGGAATAAAAGGTAAAATTATCACAACAAACCTAAAATGTTTTCTTTAATTACTCAGACCATACAATTTTAAACAAATTTCTAATTTACTTCTATAATCAAATGTGCTTCATTCTCTTGGCATCCTTTTTTGAAGGAGCAGCAATGCACTACTGGGAGCAAGCTGAGCAGATCAAGTGAGCAAATAATAAGAGGCATATATGTGCAGCCACCAATCATCAGCCAGCTCCTAGTAGTGCATTGCTGCTCCTGAGCGTACCTAGGTATGCTCTTCAACAAAGTATGCAAAAGAAAAAATGAGATAATAGATGTAAATTAGAAATGTGTATAAAATGGTGTGCTTTGTCTGAATCGTGGACATTTAAACATGACTTTAGTGTCCCTTTAAGACTTTGGGAAAATATTTTTTTTTTTTAAATTAGGAGCAAACAAAGTAAAATCCAGAATATATATACTGTAATTATATGGTAGTAATGTGTACAGGAAGTAAATTAGTTCTGGACAAATTCTTTTTTTTTAGAAAATAGTATTTGTGCATTGAGTCCCCCTGGAAATTGTTCAAATGAATTTGTTAATGAAATTCATTAAAGACTGGTGAAGAATATATTATTTTTCCTACTGTTTTATTAGAGAATATACTGTACTCTTGTTCTTGATTGCCATTAGCAACTATGTTCTCATTCTCACTGCATTATTAGTGAATATAGTCTTGTTCTCAGTTGTTATCAGTGATGTGCAGTCACTAGAGGCAGGTGAGGCAGTGCTTCACCTCTCATATGGGCAAAAATATATATTTTTTTATTGGCTTTAAAAAATAAAAAAAATAAAAACTGCATTTTTTTTTCCCCAGCATTTTTTTTCACAGCTAGATGTTGTGCAATGGAGAGGCACAAGCAGGTCTGCCCACCATTACATAACATGCTGCGCCACCTACTGGATGAAAGTGGTTAAGATCATTGCATGGCCCATAAGTGCTTTATTTGAGGCAGTCCTATTTGGGCTGACCCAATCCAGTGAGAGGCATTAGTAAGTGGAACTTAGTGTTGGGGCTGGATGTTAAATCATATAAAACAAAACAAAAATGGAAAAAACAACTTTCATTTATTTTGTTGCTGTCCTCTGAAGCTGCCAGCTTTTGCTAAAGTGAAAAAGAGAGTTCTGTATTTCCCCTCTAAGTGCAGTGGAATGTTCAACTGTCACTTCCTTAATACAGACAGAGGCAGAGCAGGAAGAGAGATGCAGTCAATGAGCAGTGTTTTAGCCACATCTTAGTAAGTTCTGCAACCTTAGATTTCACTGAAAGGGATTCTGTTAGTGAAAATTATAATTTAATGAATGTGGTTTAGTGTTTTTTTTTTTTTTTACTGTTTTACAACAGTTAAAGAATCGTTTTTGTATTTTGTTTCCTCAAACTTTACACTCACTAACTTAGCAGCTTGCCTCTGTACTAATTTATAGCCTTACTTTCTGAACTCTCTGTAGCTCTGCTATTTTATTACTTAAAAATGCAATGGTCCCTCTCCCCCCCACCCTTGTGTGTGTGTGTGTGTGTGTCTCTCTATCTATCCATCTCTCTCCTTATGTGTTGTTCTCCCCCATGGTCTCTTTCTCTCTCTGTCTCTCTTCCTCCCCCTCTGACTCTCTCATCCCTTATGTGTCTCTCTAACCCTCTGTGTTTGATTGTCTGTCTCTCTCTAACTCTCTGTGTGCGATTGTGTGTCTCTCTCTCTCACACCCTCTGTGTGTGATTGTGTCTCTCTCTCTCTCACACCATCTGTGTGTGATTGTGTCTCTCTCTCTTTCTCTCACACCCTCTGTGTGTGATTGTGTCTCTCTCTCTTTCTCTCACACCCTCTGTGTGTCTCTTCCCCCATCTCTCTCTCCCTCTCCCCCCGAGTGCTTTTCTGTGTTTCTGTCTACCTTTTATTTATTTAATTAATGAATTGGTAGTGCCATCTGATAGTGTGGCTTTATTTAAAGGGGTGGGGTCAAGCGCCCCACCATCTTTAAATTTCACCAGCCGCCACTGTATCAAGACATTTTTATATTTACTGAATAATGAAAGAATCTATAAGCATAATTTGCAGCATTAAAGTAAAAAGTATGTTTTAAACATATTTTAACCCTTTGAGTGCTAATGACGGCTCTGAGCCGTCACAGAGTTTCTCACTCTGGTGTTAATGACGGCTCAGAGCCGTCATGAGCACTCTCCCACCTTGAGGGAGATCTGGGGGCTCCTTACTGATCCTACCCCAACAATCGTGCCTGTAGAGTGACAGGCATCGACGGGGCTTCACGTGATGTGCAGTGACATCACACGCAATTACGTGATGACGTCACCGCACAACTTTATTTATACTTAGCAATGTTAAGTATAGGAGGAGGGGGCATGCTGCTTAGAAGCCTGTATCTTAGGCATCTAAGCAGCTACAGACCCCCAAGACCCATTCTTGGAAAGGTAATCGCCTAACCTTTCCAACAGTGTAAGTCTTGGGGGTCTTTTCAAAAATTTCAAAAATACAAATAAATAAATAAAATATTAGCACCCAGGTGGGAAATGGCTTAGCAGCCAAAGGGTTAATGGGCATGGATTTCTATATCTCATAATCAGAGCTAGCATTTTGTTATCTGGCAAGTGTTTCTGTTACAATCCTTTAGACTAAAATCAGATGTTTACTAAGTTGACCAGTTTTCCAAGAAACCATTTAAAGGGACATGAAACCCATATGTTTTCTTTCATGATTTAGAAAGAGCATGCAATTTTAAATAACTTTCCAATTTAAATCTAATATCTAATTTTCTTCATTCTTTTCATATCCTTTGTTGAAAATCATATCTAAATATGCTCAGTAGCTGCTGATTGGTGGCTGCAAATAGATACCTCATGTGATTGGCTCACCCATGTGCATTGCTATTTCTTCAACAAAGGATATCTAAAGAATGAAGGTGTATCCTAGCCACTGCCTCACCAGCCTCTGACGTCACTGCACGTCACTGGTTGTTATTAGTGAATATATTCTCATTCTCACTGCATTATTAGTGAATATAGTCTTGTTCTCAGTTGTTATTAGTGAATATATTCTCATTCTCACTGCATTATTAGTGAATATAGTCTTGTTCTCAGTTATTAGTGAATATATTCTCATTCTCACTGCATTATTAGTGAATATAGTCTTGTTCTCAGTTGTTATTAGTGAATATATTCTCATTCTCACTGCATTATTAGTTAATATAGTCTTGTTCTCAGTTGTTATTAGTGAATATATTCTCATTTTCACTGCATTATTAGTGAATATAGTCTTGTTCTCAGTTGTTATTAGTGAATATATTCTCATTCTCACTGCATTATTAGTGAATATAGTCTTGTTCTCAGTTGTTATTAGTGAATATATTCTCATTCTCACTTGCTGTTATTAAAAATCATATGTTATTATTCTTACTTTACTTGCCTTACTGAGATTACCGAATACATATTTTAATTTTAACTGCATTATTAAGGAACCCAGTGCTTTCCATGTCTATTTACACACCCTTCAATCTCTGCTCTTCACACACCATTTATAACTCTATTCACATATATTTCTGATCTCCATTCACACAACTATTTAGCTGTCCATTCATACACTGAATCACACAGCATGCCATATTTTATGCATTAAGGGCTAGATTACAAGTGGAGCGCAAAAATATGAGTTATATTAAGTGCTAACACCACTCAATTTAAACCAGTAGTGATCCTATTCTTGTTCTCGTATTACAAGTTGAATACACCCTTTCCCCAAAGACTTCTATGGAGTGCGTGACAATAAAGCCTCTTCTGGCTCTTTCACTCGTGATAACCCAAAGGTGCGCTAGGACAACTACCCTAAAGCCAAAGGTGCATTTAGTGCCAGGATCTGCTCTCTAACAAATGGGGAACAGCTACCAGAGTGTTGCTAAAGTATCAAAATGTTGAAAAATATTTTTAAAAAATTGAGACCGCACTCACTGGATTTCAGAAAAAGAGAAAAGAAATGTGGTTTATTCAGATAGATAGATAGATAGATAGATAGATAGATAGATAGATAGATAGATAGATAGATGATATATATATATATAGATAGATAGATAGATAGATAGATAGATAGATAGATAGATATACATATTTAAAAATAAAAATAAAATGTTCTTCTTATTGAAGAATCAAGGTATTTGAAGTACTTGAAATTAAAAAAAAATAATTTCTAAAATGGATATTTTATATGTCAAGGTATATACTGTATATATACATGTGTATGTATGTGTATACATTTCTGGTGCCTCCCCAGTCAAATACCTTGACATACACTATATCCCTTTTAAACACTTTTTATACATTTATTTCAATAATAAACTTATATTTAATGTTTAGTAACCACTCCCTGAAGGGCTCCCTTTCTGTCATAGGATATTATTATTATTATTATTATTATTATTATGATTATTACTATTATTATTTTTACTTCAATAGTAATACAACTTTATTAAACTATATGTACTGTACATGCACAATGTATAACTAACTACTATTAAACATGAAAAAAAGAAAACTGTGGCGTGAATGTTAACTATGGAACTGTACATTAAAATGTAATATTTATTTCTTACGTTTTTTGATTACTTATTGTTTTTAAGTAAAGTTAGCTTAAGTTACTATAAATTCTTTTTTATATTTTTCTTTCTAGTATACTATAGTCAGTCATATACCGACCCCCTGGCTCCACAACTCAATTTCTAGATCACTTGGCTGCCTGGCTACCCTACTTCCTTTCCTCAGACACCCCTGCCATCATTCTTGGCGACTTCAACATCCCCCTTAACAATCCCACTGCTAAACAACTTCTGCAACTCACTTCCTCTTTCGGTCTGTCACAATGGACTGATTCTCCCACTCACAAAGACGGTCACTCCCTTGACTTGATCTTTAGCTATCGATGCACTCTCTCAAACTTCTCAAACTCCCCTTTTCCTCTTTCTGACCACCATCTCCTTACCTGCAACATATCACCCCTTCCTACAACTCTCCCACCTTCTACTCCTCACACCAAACTTCACAGAAGCATTAGGTATTTAGATCAGCAACAACTTGCTAATTCCCTTCAACCGCTCCTCTCATCCTTCTCCACCTTTTCCTGCCCTGAACAATCTATCTGCCACTATAATTCCACCCTTATATCTGTCCTTGACAATCTCGCCCCCCTTACCACTGCTAGGAAATCACACACTCTTCCCCAGCCCTGGCATACTCCTCTGACACGGTACCTACGCAGATGTTCCCGTACTGCTGAACGGCATTGGAGAAACTCACGGAGTTCAGCTGATTTTCTTCATTACAAATTCATCTTGAACTCCTACTACTCTGCCCTTAATCTCCACAAGCAACACTACTTCTCTACTCTTATCTCTAATCTTTCTTCAAACCCAAAACGTCTGTTCTCCACTTTCAATACTCTCCTCCGCCCTCCCCCACTTCCTAATACAACTTCTCTGTCAGTCCAAGACTTTGCCAGTCACTTCATTAACAAATTTGACTCCATCAGACATGAAATCAGCTCTCAACACAATTCCATTCTCTCCCCCCCTCAAATACTCCCACTCACCCACAACCCTCATAACCTGAAACTTAGTTCATGTTAGTTCATGTTACTGAGGACGAAGTTTCAGCACTTATACTACGCTCTCACCTCACTACCTGTCCCCTTGACCCTATCCCCTCACAGCTGCTCCTCTCTCTCTCTGCTACCCTTACCCCTATACTAACACACACTTTCAACCTCTCCCTCATCACTGGTACATTTCCCTCATCAATGAAACGTGCTCTGGTCACACCTATCCTCAAAAAACCTTCCCTTGATCCTACCTCCCCATCCAACTACCGCCCAATTTCCCTCCTCCCTCTTGCTTCTAAGCTTCTCGAAAAACTAGTATATGCACGCCTATCCCATTTCCTTACATTAAACTCCCTTCTTGACCCGCTGCAATCTGGATTTCATCCCTATCACTCCACAGAGACAGCTATTGTTAAGGTCACCAATGACCTACTTACAGCTAAATCAAAAGGCCACTTCTCTCTGCTTATCCTCCTTGATCTGTCCGCAGCCTTTGACACTGTCGGCCACCCTCTTCTGCTCCAAACCCTCCAATCCTTTGGCATCTGTGACACAGCCCTTTCGTGGCTCTCTTCCTATCTGTCAAACCATACCTTCAGTGTAGCCTTCTCTGGGGCCTCCTCCGCCCCGTCACCACTTTCTGTCGGAGTACCGCAAGGCTCTGTCCTCGGTCCCCTTCTCTTCTCAATCTATACATCATCACTAGGTTCCCTAATTAAGTCCCACGGTTTCCAATATTATTTGTATGCCGATGACACCCAAATCTACTTCTCTGCACCAGAACTATCTCCTTCCTTGCTAACCCGTGTCACTAACTGTCTTTCTCACATCTCTTCCTGGATGTCCTCTCACTACCTCAAGCTAAATCTCTCCAAAACTGAGCTCCTCATTTTCCCCCCAATATCTCTATAACTGTCGACAACTCCATCATTACCCCTACCCCGCACTCCCGATGTCTCGGGGTCACATTCGACTCAGATCTTTCCTTCACTCCTCACATTCAGTCATTGGCTAAAGCCTGACGCTTCCACCTTAAAAACATCTCTAAAATTAGATACTTCCTTACACAAGACACAACTAAGATTTTAATCCACTCTCTCATTCTTTCCCGCCTTGATTACTGCAACTCTGTCCTCTCTGGTCTCCTCACCTGCCTCCTAGCTCCTTTACAATCCATATTGAATGCCTCTGCCAGACTCATCTTCCTTACACGTCGCTCTTCATCTGCCGCGCCTCTCTGCCAATCCCTTCACTGGCTTCCTCTTGCCTCTAGGATCAAACACAAAACTCTCACTCTGACATACAAAGCCCTCAACTGCACTGCTCCCCCCTACATCTCAGACCTTATCTCCAGATACTCTCCCTCCCGTCCCCTTCGCTCTGCTCATGACCTCCTACTCTCCTCCTCTCTTGTCACCTCATCACACTCCCGTTTACAGGACTTCTCCAGACTGGCTCCCATCTTATGGAACTCTCTGCCTCGTTCCACAAGACTCTCTTCTAGTTTTAAAAGCTTCAAGTGCTCCCTAAAGACTCTACTGTTCAGGGACGCATACAACCTACACTAACCTTTCCTAATACCAGTTCCTCTCCTCCACTGCAATCCCCTGAACCCTCTTAGCATGTAAGCCTAATAGTCCAGCTGTTTGTAGATCACCTTCTTAAGAGCTGACTACAACAGTGCAACTATTGGCAGGGCCCTCTACCCTATAATTGTTTTGTTATACTCCCCCTTTGTTTATAGCGCTGCGGAATCTGTTGGCGCTCTACAAATAACTGATAATAAAAATACTATACCTTAAATAAGTTAAAATTAAATAAAATTTAAATAAATACTATATAGCACCCAAATATTTAACTATACTATTTGCAGTGAACAAAAACTTGTATTAAAAATAATAAAAGCAAAGCAGATTTAAATTTAAATAGCTACAAAAATATTTCTGTTTTCTAGTACCAGTTATTTCACTATTTACAGCACAACTAATTAAAACTATTAAACAAATCAATGCTTTAACAAAATAAGAACAAAAACATAAATGGAAAAACTGTTGGAGAGAATAAATCTGCAGATAATATCATCGCTTGTCTGGAACTTGCTGGGGTCTGTCTGTTTTAGTTTTTCTCTGAAAAATGTGCTTCTTTCAGTGTAAAGCACAGTAGGAAAAAAACAACTGATAGCTCACAGAAATATCTGGCCATGTGGTACAGAAATGACAAGTCCCTAAACAGTAGGATCATTCTAATTGGCTGAGTGCCTGCTTGCATTCTTTCCAATAATGAATCAACTAATGAATTGTATTATATATATTTGTTTCATTATTTGTTTTTGTTGGCTTGATTAATAATTATGATAATGTTGTTAAATTTAGCATTTCTACGAAAACATGAAGCTAGTATACAAATCAGATGTAAAACAAAATACATTTTTTTTTCCTTAGGAAAGATAATGCTTGCCTCAAGCTCACGAGATATGTTACAACAGTTTTTTATGCTGCTGTAAATCTATTTTTTTTTCTTTATATATTTAATGTAAGGGTACCATGACACTTGTGTGCCATATTGAAATTTTGGTTCATGGATTGCTTGATGCTTTGTTCCATCTTTTTCAGATTGATGTCCATTACAATGTTCCTGATCCAGTTGCCAAACCAGCGTTCCAGCTTTCGATCCGCCTAAAGGAGCCAAAGCCAGGTAGAGAGCGGAGACATGCTAACCTCTACACTAAGTCTGGCCTCCTTGACGTACCTCTGCAAGACCACGCCCTGCCTGATGATGATGATGATCCTGGGTCTTATCAAGACCGTCAGGAGTATAAAGTTACAATAGAAGCCTGCACAAGGTGTGACTGTTATTTTGCACAGTTTGTTATATTTGTCATTCTTTGCTCCTTGAAGGGTTTTTAAATCCAAAGTCATTATAATCTGTTTGAGAACTCCCTTATAACAAGCTTTTCAAATGTATTTATTGCATGATAACGCTACTTTTTTTTCAGAGAGGCATCAACTGTATTCTAAACCATACATTTCCAACAACCTTTTGCACAATTTTGGACTTTTCAACTTCTACAACTTTTAGCTTTTTGAAACTCCTTTTTGCCCTTTCAGCCTATTTTAAGGAGAATATCTAAGCTGTTTGCATGGTTGTTTTTTATGCCAGGATTCATGCTCATGTCACATGCTAATAAATGCATTTGTTTCTTGTTTAATATAAAAGGTTAAAATATAGCTTATGTCACACTTGTAAACTTAGAAAGTCAAATTAAAGGCAAAGATCTGAATCATCGGAATAAGTATTTATGATTTCAGTAAACTGCTTGGACACTAATTATAGGATTATTCAAAATTCTAAGACATCATCAATTGCACACATGAATTCATATGAAGAGCTATGCAGGAAAAAAATAATTCAAACACTAGGTAGCCATGTCAATATTAAATTAATTGGCTGCCATGTTTCACTTTTGCTTTGATTTTGTATCTTTGGCTTCTTTGAAGGTCTGGAAATTATTGCGAAAACTTACTTGAAAAGCCGGCAATATGATTGTTTCATAAAACGTTTTATTTGTTTTTTATGTGTCATTTACTACTTATAGCAGTTTGACTTGTTTAAATAGTTGTTTTACTAATTATTTGGAAAGACTTAGAAAAAGAAGGAAAAAAAACAGCCTTGGTGTTTTCACATTCAGATTTTGTTGGATTGGAATGTGCACTACTGACAACCCCATTAAAGGGACAGTGTACTGTAAACGTTACTCCCCTTTAACGTGTTTCCAATTATCTATTTTTCTTGCTAAAGTGTATTCAAATGCTTACAAATAGCTCATTTACCTTTATTGTATTGGTTATAGAAAAGCTAAGTAAACAAGCCAGCAGAAGAAACTTCACTGCTAGTAAGGTGGTGGGGTGATTTGTACTAAAATGTTAATTTTCAGTTTTTCTCTGTAAGTAGTCAGCTTTGGTATACAGAAAAAGATAAGATAATAAAGCATTTCTGTGTAAAAAATTAGAAGATGAAGAGGTCTGATCTACCTACTAGCTCTGCTAATTTGAATGAGTTGTGAATTTTAAATTGCAAAAAATAGATGTTTCTTATACAAAAATAAAACTAAAGGAACAGTATCCCATACGTTTTATACTCTGCAGCTAATATCACAAGTCATTGGAAACACATTAAGGGGCAACCAATTATCATACAACACCATTAATTGAACCATTCACAGAGAAATATGTACAAAACCTGTATTGTTAAGATGTAAAAAAAAAAACGAGCCAAATTGTTCACAAAAAAATCGTATTTTTAAAAAACAACATAGCATTTGTATGTAAATTACATAGGAATAAATAAGATTAAATATGCACATCATAAATCACAAATATCACAAACATCATGGTCAAATCATAATAAGGTATTTAGTATCTTTCAGTAGATTTCACACCCAGTATATAAAACAAACTGGAGATTAAATGACTATTTTCTCTGACCCTTTAATAATAGAACAAATAGCAAAAAGCACAGAAGATTTTTTTTATTTTAATGACCCACAAGAAACTTCAGCGACCAATAATTTTGAAGCGTATAAAATCTTTATCAGACGAGAATTAATAAAACACACTATTAGACACAGAAAACAAAAAACATCACAATTAACAAGTCTGACTGATATACTATCCTCAATAGAATATAGACATAAACAGGATCCCTCAAATGAGCAACTTCTAACAGAATTAAAAGAAATTTAACTAAATACCTGACACAACAGGCCCAAATGCAAGCCATTACTACGAAAGCTAAATTCTACATAGGAGGAAACAAGGCAGGCAAGCTTCTAGCCAGAACACTTAAGAAAATGAAATTAGATACATACATTAGAACAATAAAAAATTCTTCAAACACATTACTTAAAGTGAAAGTAAATTTCGGACCATTTCAAAACAGTAATTCATTCTCTTCATCTATATAAACATAATCGCTATATTTTTTTTTTAATAAAAATATTAATTCACCTTTATTTTAAATACATTATAAGGCTTCCGTTTTCGTCTGTGCTCCTCCCATCTTCTACTTCCTTACTTTTTCAGTGTTTACGTATAGACCGGTCCCACCCGCTCTATATGTATTAGATATGCACGTTCCCAATACAGCTTGTCTCCAAAGCGCATGCGATTTTGCAATTACTGATTGAAATCAGAAGACGTTTATGACTCGGCCACGAGCATTAGATGGGACGCATGCGCAGATCGGCTGATAGTTAGATGACGTAGTGTCACGGCCGCCTATCGGCCAGGATTTCAATTGGAGAATTGTAAAACGTGATCAGGAAGTATTAGAAGTTCCGAAAAACGGGTTGTTATTATATATTTTAATATTAGTGTTTTAACTCATGTAAAACTTTGTTTGCAAAAAAATATAACAAAGTTCACGAATGAAAGTCCCAATGATTTTAAATTTTACATTTAATTGTGTTTAGTAACCATTGAAACTTTACCTTCACTTTAATAACAGTGATGATATAGCAGAGAGTTTTGCATCACATTATTCATCCTTATATTATTTAGAATCAAACAACAGGGATAACAAGACCCTGAGGATTAACAACTATTTAAAACAGCTAAACACCCTAAATCTGATCAAAGATGAAATGGACATTTTGGAATCTCCATTTACTTTAGAAGTAATAAATACAATTAACTTTATACCAATCATTAGATCAGGGGAGTCACTTTTCGCAAACAGCACTAGAAGCAACAATTGTGACAATACCTAAGCCAATGGATAAAGTAGGCAATTATCGTCCTATATCATTATTGACTATTGATGTAAAGATTTTCGCCAAATTGTTAGCAACAAGATTAAACAATTTCCTTCCCAAACTGATCTACCCAGACCAGGTGGGCTTTATCCCGGGCAGGTAGGCGAAAGAAAACACTGAGAATACTTTTCACTTTACAAGCAGCAAAAGATAATAACACACCGTTAGTTTTGCTGTCCACTGATGCAGAAAAGGCCTTTGACAGGGTGGACTGGGAATTTATGTGGTCCACCCTGTCAATGTTCGGGGTTCCCCAAAAATCAATAGACCGAATTCAAGCCCTGTATACAAACCCGACTGCAAAGGTGAAAGTCAATAATACTTTATCCCGACCGTTCCATATTGGAAATGGAACAAGACTGGGATGCCCCATGTCACCGCTTTTATTTGCTCTAACAGTAGAAATACTAGCTATTCAAGTTAGGAACCACCCGGAAATCATTGGTATTACTTATGGAAAGATAGACCAAAAATGCTTATTACTTGCAGATGATGTAATATTAACACTTAAAGGGACAGTATACACTCATTTTCATATAACTGCATGTAATAGACACTACTATAAAGAATAATATGCACAGATACTGATATAAAAATTCAGTATAAAACTGTTTAAAAACTTACTTAGAAGCTGTCAGTTTACCTCTGTTGAAAAGGCAGCTGGAAAGCCCACTGCAAGTGGCAAATAAGACACTCCCCCCCCCCCTTCTTTTGCATATGAAAAGACCCTTTACACAAACAGGAGCAAGCTGGAGTAGGTAGTCGAGCGTATTCACATAAAACTTTGGGGCTTGGTTAGAAGTCTGAAAATCAGAGCAATGTTATTTAAAAATAAGCAAAACTATACATTAATTAAAAAAAAAAACTTTATGGGCTATATAAATAGATTATCTACAAAACATTTATGCAAAGAAAAAATGAGTGTATAATGTCCCTTTAAAGCACCATACACTTCCATTCCAGCATTTGAACAACTTCTAAAACATTATAAAAACATAACATTTTGCTGTCAGTATTGAAAAATCAGCCCTTATCCCGGTCAATATCACAGAAGAGGAAATTAACTATATTAAATCTAGCACCGAATTCATGGTCACGGAGTTAAATATCTGGGAATTGTTATACATGAAGACCCGGACAAGCTCTTTGATAATAATTATATACCACTTCAAAACGAAAATCTTAAGTTAATTGAAACATGGCATAAGCAAAACAAATTATCCTGGTTTGGAGGCGTTAGTACTGTCAAAATGATGATCATCCCCAAATATTTATATCTATTTCAAACTCTCCCTATAGCAATTACAGAGAAATTCTTAATCGACCAACAAAGAATGATACATTCTTTTATATGGGCATATAAGAAACCTAGAATAAAAAAACATACGCTATATCTAGACAAAGAAGATGGCGGGTTGGGGGTCCCAAATCTTTTAAATTATTATAGAGCAGTACATATGAGCTGAATTGTGGCATGGAACCACAACATACAAACAAAATTATCGGTTCAAATAGAATCATATTTAACTAAGCAACCACACTTGAGAGATGCTTGCTGGCTAAATAAATCAAATAGATCACAATATTATTATTATACTTTATTTATGAAGCGCCAACATATTCCGCAGCGCTGTCCATGGATACAATTCATTTAAATAAAACAATACAAGACTTGTAAGAGACAGGACAAAATTTACAAACACATACAGAAGGCCCTATTCCTGTGGGAACTTACAATCTAGAAGGGTAGGAGGTTGAGAAACAGCAGGTGAGGGCTGCAAGATTTGGAAAGATGTTAATACAGAGTTAGATGAGGGAAATGTTAGGTAAGTGAAGTTAATGTATTATTGAGTTGGGTGGTAGGCTTCCCTGAACAGAAAAGTCTTCAGGGAACATTTAAAGGAATACAGATTAGGGCAAAGCCTGACAGCACGAGGGAGAGTGTTCCAGAGGGTAGGTGCTGCATGACAGAAGTCCTGCAGTCTAGCATGAGAGGAGGTGATAGTTGCGGATGCAAGGAGCAGGTCATTGTTGGATCTTAGTGGACGGGCTGGAGTATACTTGTGTATTAGAGAGGATAGGTAGAGGGGAGCGGCGCTGGTTAGAATATCAACATAAATATACCAAATATACATTAGATATATGGGACAAGATAGTTAAAAATCTTTCAAATATATCCAGCTCAGTATCACCTTTAACTCCCTTGATGAACAATAGTAATTTTTTACAGAAACAAGCATATACTGTGTCAAACTTAGAAGAGAAAAATCAGAATATACATACGTACCTCCTTATAAAAGAAGGCAATATTAAATCACAAAATACTTTAAGAATTGAATTGGGCTCCCCATTTCACCAATGGTTTGTATATTTTCAAACCAGATATGCAGTAATGAATCACCCCCGGAAAGAGTAACTGCTTAGATCATTAACAAAATTTGAAACTTTAAGTATATCCACAGAAATATCCAAAACAAATATATCAATTATATATCAAATGCTACAAGAAAAGGTTCCCGATAGACAACCGACATATACTAAAAGCTTGGAAATAGAACTGCAGAATTTTTTTTCGAACATACAGTGTAAACAAATATTCCAATTAACTGCCAAATCCTCTCTAGCTCCGAATATATTGGAACTAAATTATAAAATATTATTTAGGTGGTATCTTACCCCCATAAATTAGGACAAATTTATCCCGGAGCTTTGGCCAGATGTTGGAGGGACTGTGGTGAAATAGGAATTCTGATACATGTATGGTATTCGTGCCCTGCACTAAAAAGATTCTGGGAGTCGATAAATAATGACATTAACATTACCTTAGATATGACTATTACATTAAATCCTGAAGTTGTCCTTACTAATCTCTATACAAACATTAAATGTAAGCGTCGTAAAAAATTACTTCAAAATATGCTAAATTGCAGTAAGTATCTTATCCCTCGTTTATGGAAGAAAACACAAATTCCAACATAGAGCCAATGGGTTAATGAAGTAAAATACATTTTAGAGCTTGAAAAAAATTCACTATAGTTGCAAGGGTAAAAAAGATTTTATATTAGAGGTTATATTTCTGTGGGAGCAAAAACACTGATAGCTTCCTGTATATTTCTTTTTTTTTCCTTTTCTTCTTAGCCCCTTTTTTCTTCTATTCCCTATTCCTTCTTTGTATGTTGTATAATATTAAGCATAAGACTTATCTAACAAGATATAAATGAACTTGGTTTTATTGTTATGTACTTGTATAAAAAAATAATAAAGAAGAGTTTAAAAAAAAAAAAAATCTATCAGGACAGAAATTCTGTTTTCTTGCAAAAGTATATATGTCATTTTTAAAACTTACTCTTAAATGCATGATAGAAATGTAAAAAATGTGATCTGTCCCCTATCAAAGAGATATATTGATTTCTGCTGTTCCTCACCTATTTTGTCTTTGTGACCTCTAACTTGATTTCCTGTATGTTAATTTGTCTTAGATGGCTTTACTCTGGTGCCTCTAATATGGCTGTGCTAGAGCTGTCACTACTGTCAGGCTTCCGAGCGGATATTGAGAGTTTGGAGCAGGTAAGAAAGTATTAATGTTCTATTAATGAAGCAGTAGCAATTGCTTTTGAGAGAAAACTGAGATCTGTAAAAATTGTTTCTTTGTCTTTCCAATCTAAAAGATTAGTTAGATACCAATTCAGGACAGACTGCACAACTATCTATCCAATCAACATAAAGAATTATGTATATAGTAAAAACACTTAATTTTTTTTATTTTTTAAGAAAGGGTATTTAATGTAATTCCACAGAAATGGACAGATTTTGTATAAAATACAACATTGTGTTTTTACTTGAAATTAACAATGAAACATGGATAACATGCATACAGTATTTATAACTCTATTTCATTAATGATTGCAAACTGTAGAAAAGTAAATTATACCCTGTAGATACTTTCTTTTTTTAAAATATAAAAAAATTGGGATGTTTTTCTGAATGTAAAAAGATTGTGGGGGGTTTTAGGGCTGGGACAGTGTGATTGTTGTTGAATGTTTCATGGGTGGAGTGATTTTTGCAGATTAAAGAACAGATATATGAAAGGGCTAGATCTTAAAAATTGAAAAGATTAAATGTATTAAATTTGGCCCCTAATAAATACAAGGAAAAGAAAACTTCTCTTAGGGACTGATGATATAAGCCTCTCAGTTCAAATGAGATGATGTAATGCACTGCAAGACTCCTAGTGAAAGTCTAAAAAGGCAGATTATGCTATACTTTTTCAAGGGGCGTTCCCTGCATTTTTGTATGTGAAGGAGAGACAAGCTTAGTGCACTATAGCACTATATTGCTGCATTTACACTTTGTGCTTTATATTTTGTATTATTTTAGATTTCATGAAGTTTTATTGCATTTAAACTTTGCACCTTCTATTTTGTATTTTATTTTGTATACAGTAGTGTATTTACAAATTCTGATAATGTTTTCACAGTTTCTGTATAACTAACAAATAAGGCTCATACTTTGTATATTTATGTGTATCTTTTTACAAATTACATTTTACTTTGTATTTTTTTTATTTAAAAGAAAGCTTTATTACTTCCTACAGGCTACAAAGATTCTATAGTTTGGAGATAAATTATAGTGCAGACTTCAAGGGAGCTGAACTAACTGAATTCTATAAGAAAAAGGGCGGAACCTGGAAGGCCTAGAGAGATGAGAGATGCCTTCCACAGAATTATACTTTCTGGGATGATATAAAGTCTTAGTTTGCAGCAATACATTTTAAACTGAAATGCTTTCCTACTATTTAACTTGTTTTTACAGTAGTTTAGTATAAATTACTTTTCTGTCATTAAGTTATTGTGAATTTTGAGCAAACGTTTCCTGCAAGGTAACTCAGTGAGACCAGCTTGTTTAAAATGCTTACAGCATTTCACAAACATTGTGAGAGAGCTTCATGCATACCCTGGGAACTCCCCTGTTCAGCCAAAGTAACTGCCCTGTCCCTCCCACTTTCTGAAGCTCTGTTTTATTTTACAATGGAGAAAATACAAAGTGCAATGTAATTTGTAAATGATACACAGAGATATACAAAGTATGATCCAAATTTGTTAAAGTAACACAGAAACTTTAAAAACATAATCAGAATTTGTTATAGCTCTGTTTTATCTACATCTAAATAGAAATGTATTAAAATAGAAAATAGAAAATGCAAAGTTAAAATGTAATAATACTGAAAGGATTCAATCTAAAGTATAAAGTAATATAAAATATAAAGCACAGGTGTAACAAAACTCTCATGTCGTGCAGTGTTTGTCAAAGGTGCTATTCTAAAATACAGAGTAGGACTACAAAAAAATCAACAGCGCTTAAGTCAACTAACAGATTATAAAGATTACTGGTCAATATCTTTATATTTAAAATAAAATCAATGTAGGGGGGCGGAGCTAGCCCTCGAGCTGGACGGTCGCACATCTTAGCAGCTCTGGTTATATTACATGCAAAAATCAAGCTTGGCGACCATCCAGTCTCTTATGCTTTAAAAATATTGGGATTCTAAAGGCTCAGGAGACTTAACAGCCTAATATTACAGAAAAAGACACTCTGCTGTCGGAACTTCACTGCTTAGCAGCTACTCTTACTGCTCAGAGTTCTTGGGAGAGGCCATTTCCCTGCCCATGTGGAGACTAGCGAGAGGGCAAGGATTGGTTAACGCTCCATACTGGTTTCACTAACGCTCACAGCTATATACGCACACTATGATATCTGTGGCTTACATCCTTAGGGAGATGGATAACCTCCTGGAGGATTGCCAGGCGGCTATTGAACACATGCTAAAAATGGCGCTCTATCCCGATGGGACAGATTCTGTAGAGTCCGATTCCTACAAAGCTACCTCCATAGCAGCTTATACTAGAAGTGAGGCTCAGGGGCCCCAGCATCTACCACCCACCTTACATGACGAAAGGAGGGATATAATAATAAACCCTGTGGAGGTACCTAGCCTGATCGATGGGGCGGATGTCGGGAGTACAGTGAGAGATGCGGAGTGCCTAACTGCCCTTTTTACCACCTATAGAGCCGATTATGCCATTCAAGTGACAAACCTGATTGTGTTGAACTTTGCATCCAAGATATACCCTTGGATAGGGATTTTGGCATTTTACTGGGGACAATGTCTGATGGCCTCCCGTGAAGTTGCCGGGGGAATTAACTTACCCTGGCCATCTGGTGTAGGATGCATACTACAAGGCATGTAGTTACCGGTGGTATACAAAGCCATGCCGTGAAGTTAAAAAAGACTACTACACACCTGTTTTAAAGTCACTTATTAGTTGATTTCTGTTTGAAATGTAGAGTTGCTGGTTGTTCCTTTTAGTCTGTGGGATACTCATCTTGATAGTTGGACTATATGCAACTACTCTATTGTTACATGTATGATATGATACAATAAGGGGAAGCTAAGACTTAGACATTGTTTTAAAAATGTTATACAACATGTCCACTTCTTTTTACGTCGGTGACTACCTCTGTTATGATATAATTCCATATGTAGCCACTGAGTAGTCCTTTAGGGCTGATCATATAATGTTATAAGATATCTTATGTTAGTTGGGTTTCATAGATGTGGTAACAACAATTACTAATCCCTGCATTGATAATAACAAAAAAATGTAGAGTACTAATATTATACCCCTTACTTGAAGGTAGTTTGTTATATATATTCAGAAAATCTAGCTACTGAGTTTCTCAATGTCATTTCTGAGCCTATCCCATTATATTGTAATGCAACTGTCAGATACTCTACATGATTAGATCACCGTACCTTACTATGTTTAAGTATTCTTACTAGTGATAGTCTCATTTAGTTTTTCATACCTCAATTTCTTCTGATATTGTATTCCCATTAGCCTGCTGTTTGGTCCGCTCTCCCTATAGTTTACTTCGTAAACCTAGGAAAATATATCCTACAACTTATATTTTTCAATTATTATTGTAGATGGATATTTTATCACAGAGGCAAGTGACCTTATTTTATGTTTCAGGGACTAGATACTTAATGACCTTCATGCATATTCTAACACTAAACATTACACAAAACCACACAAATCAATTATAGAGTGTCCTGAGTGCATTTTGGTTTTGCTCCTAAACTAGTTCTCTATATTATAGATTATGCTCTTCAGAAAAAGTACTACACATACCCTTAGCTTATTATTTAATGGTTACAACTGGAATCTACTGGGGGAGCATTATTGGTTTTTGTTTAGATCTGTATATAATTTATTGCTAGTCACAATTTACTGTTAATTGCCTCTACCATGTCCAACTATACGCTTATATAGTTAACTCATTTCTATATCATATATTTTTTATAGCAAATCCTAAGCCTCAAAAGTATTTCACTGATAAACAGCATAGTTTGTTTCTGTTGGGGCTTCGAGTATTTGATATGTATTGTATAGGAATTGAAAGCCCATTTGTTATTATTATTGTATTGATATAAGATATTCACCCCTATATACAGTCATTGCAAGGTTCAATGAGACCCAAAAGTAACCTCTCTAGCTTGATGAGGGTCATCTACTTCTCTAATATAACAAAAAAGATGAGGATGCTATAATTAGTGAGTGCTTATTTGAGATTATATCTACTTACATTTTGGTGCTCCTAACCTAGAATAGGTCTTATGACCTAACTTACTAGATATAGATTTAGTTGAGACATCTTCCATTTGCTGCTGTTATTGGAAAACATATGATATACTACCCCTGTACCAATGTGTAGTTACACTAGACGTGTTTATCTTTATCGTATTGTTTGTAAATGGTTGTGTAAAACACTTATCTGTATTGAACTCTATGGGGCCAATTTATTATTACCTTGCGGCGGACATGATACGCTGCAGCGTATCATGTCTGCCAGACATCGCTGAATGTGGACAGCATACGCTGTCCGCATTCAGCTTTGCACAAGCAGTTATGGTGGTGAACTGCTTGTGCAATGCCGCCCCCTGCAGATTTGCGGCCAATCGGCCACTAGCAGGGGGTGCCAATCAACCCGCTCATATAGGATCGGGTTGATTGCTGTAGCCGCTCAGAGGCAACGGATACAGTTAAGTAGCAGCGGTCTTAAGACCGCTGCTTCTTAACTCCTGATTTCAGCGAGCTTGAAGGCTCACACGGAAACAGGGCGAGATGGCCAGATTCGTGGCTTGTTAAATCGGCCCCTATATATGAACATTTGTAACATCTATTCTATCTTCAATTAAAATATATTTAAAAAATAAATAAATAAATAAAAACAATGTAAACAAATACTTGCACTGATCAAAATACTGTAAACCAGCATTGCCAAACACACTGCAGTCTGGCCATTTCAAGGCCACGCCTCTTCCTCAGGTGAAGAGTTTGAACAGGTCCATTTCTGGAGCTGTCTACCTTGCCTAGCAACAAATGTTAGTGTATCTTATATTGTCCTCTCCCTATTATCACAGTCAAGCTTATTATTTTCTCTCTTACATACACAGAAACTCTTCTCTCATACACAGAAACTCTCATTTTCAATTTTGTAGTGTCTCTAAGGCTGTGCCAATTTTCACAGATATTCAATCTGCTTTATAATCTGCAGCAATACAGAATATTATTTTTTTTAAAAAGTACCATATCAGTGTGCTACTTTACTTTACGAAAGGCAGTGGATCAGTATATAACAAAAGATTGTTTAGAGTGGAATGTGTCAATAATGGGTAATTTTGTTTATATTGTTGAATGTTTTCCAAATCATATCAAGTGTAAGATAATTTGCCTTAAAGTGACATGAAACACAAATTGTTTCTGTCATGATTCTGATTAAACATGTAATTTTTAAACAACTTTCCAATTTACTTCTATTATCTAATTTGTTTCATTGTCTTAGTATTCTAGGTATGCTCAGAAGCTGCTGATTGGTGGTTGCACATTTATGCCACGTGTTATTGGTTCACCCATGTGCATTGCTGTTTCCGAAACAAATGATACCAAGAGAATGAAGCAAATTAGATAATAGAAGTAAATTGGAAAGTTGTTTAAAAGAAAATATTGGGGTTTATGTCCCTTTAATAAATCTCATAGAAATAAGAGATCAGGAACTCAAAAGGTTACTGACTTAGCATCTATCAACTTGAGGAGGGTAATGTGAAGGGAGCTGTTTGTCGTCTGCAGCGCCCCATGGCACAAGGCATGTGGGGCATTCCACAGCCCAGACGGAGCCCTCGCAGAATGATGCTCTCAGCAGGGAGAGGATTTCTATTTTATTGGGCTCATTAGAAGAGGTCAGCTAATAGAATCCTTTACATTATTTCAGGAATGTACTTTAAAAGTTGCCAGTCTTTAACTAAGTTAAGAATTAGAATTGCAACAGAGATTTACTGCTGGCACACAGTACCCGTTCCTTCAATAAAACAATACTGTCTAAATTATATGAATAAAACAGTGAAATAATAAGTATGTTAATTATAGCTAAACCCCACAAGGACTGCTAAGCTTACAAGTTGCAATGTTAACAATTCTTAGTGTAAGCTCCACTCTTCAATTCTAGTTTTTTAGGACAACTCATACATGTGGCAGCAACAAGTTTACACAGCAAAGTACTTTGCAATAATTTAAATGTAAAATAACACAATGATCATTCTTTATGTATATTTAGTAGATGAAACAACATGCTTTCAGAAAGAAGTGAATTCAATGGTCATAAAATCAATGTATAGACAGTGTAAGGGTTAACAAAAATGAAATCCATTTACTCCTATTATCAATTTTCTTCTCTCTCTTGGTATCTTTATTTGAAAAAGCAGGAATGTAAGTTTATGAGTCGGCCCATCTTTGGTTCAGCACCTAGGGTGGCACTTGCTGATTGGTGGCTACATCAAATAATGATATCAAGAGAGTGAAGAAAAATTGATAATAGGAGTAAATTAGAAAGCATTTGCAAAGAAAACATAAAAACAAAAAAAAGCACAATCATAACTTTAAAGGGACACTAAACCCACATTTTCTCTTTAATGATTCAGATAGAGCATGCACTTTTAAGCAACTTTCTAATTTACTCCTACTATCAATTGTTCTTCATTCTCTTGTTATCTTTATTTAAAAAGCAGGAATTTAAAGCTTAGGAGCCAGCCCATTTTAGGTTCAGCACCCTGGATAGCGCTTGCTTATTTGTGGCTACATTTAGCAAACCAATAAGCAAGCACAACCCAGGTTCTCAACTAAAAATAGGCCGGCTCTTAAGCTTTACATTCCTGCTTTTTAAATAAAGATAGCAAAAGAACAAAGAGAATTTGATAATAGGAGTAAATTAGAATGTTGCTTAAAATTGAAATGCTCTATCTTAATTATGAAAGATAAAATTTGGGTTTAGTGTCCCTTTAATATAACGATGCACAGAGACAGTTTGCTTTAACTTTCCTTAATGCCTCTATGGCAGCATTTGCAAAGAGAACATAAAAACAAAAAGCGTAAGACCTATAAAAACATAAACAAAATGAGCCGTGCAAATGGCCTAACTGATGCCATGATTTAAAGCCTCGACCACCACTTTAACCCTTTCCTTTCCAAACAAGCCTCTTTATCTTTAGTATTCAAGGTAAAAGCTTAAAATTAATTTTAGAAAAATGAATCCACTACAAAAAGAGGAAATAAACGCCTAGATTTAGAGTTTTGCGGCCAAAGGGGTGCGTTAGCTATGCGTCTTTTTTTTCTAGCGCTGCTTCTAAACAACGCTGGTATTTAGAATTCTCTGAAGGGCTGCGCAGTGGCGTCACTAGGGGCGGGCGGGGGGGGCGGGCCGCACCCGGGTGACACCCTCCAGGGGGTGACACCAAAAAAAAAAAAAAAATTTTTTTTTTTTTTTTTTTTTTTTTTTTTTTTAATTTTATTGAAATTCAAAGAAATACAATGTTGAGATGCATAGATTATTTTATTAGAGGCTGGCATTTGTGAACATTAGGGGGACTGGGGAAGTTGTAGACACACAATTTTTTTGCCCCTTGAGCCAGTGCTGCAATTTCAACAAATAGTTTTCCTGGCTGCTTTTGCTTGTTTGTACTTTGCTCCTCCCCTGCCCAATTTCACTATGAATGTTGTGGGTGTGCCGTGGGGCTTGCAAAGTTGTGCTGCTAGCCTAAACCTGCCTGCCTATCTGTGCTCACTGACATGCGACCCAGGGCTGTGCACTGACAGACTTGGAACAGAGTCAGAGAGCAGAATTTTCATAGTTTGCTTGCCTAAACCTTTTCTTCAGTGATTTATTTTAGAGTGCTCTATTTATCTTTCATTTGATGTTCTGCTGAGCCAGGGAGCAGCTCTAGGCATGAGCTTCCTAATTAATGCAGTTCAGTTTACATATTTTATATGTGTGTGTCTGAGTTTTTGTGTGTCTCAGTGTTTTTGTGTGTGTGTTTTTGTGTGTGTGTCTGAGTGTGTTTCCGAGTGTTTGTGTGTGCATCTGAGTATGTGTTTAAGTGTGTCTGAGTGTTTGTATGTGTGTTTGCCTGTGTTTTTGTGTGTGTCTGCTTTCTGGGGGGGGGGGGGGGTGACACCATGACTTACCGCACCGGGTGACACCAACCCTAGTGACGCCACTGGGGCTGCGTTAGGCTCCAAAAAGGGAGCGTACAGGCATATTTTCTGCCACTTCAACTCTTAATACCAGCGTTGCTTACGGTAGCGGCTAGCTGAAAAAACGTGCTCATGCACGATTCCCCCATAGGAAACAATGGGGCATTTTGGGCTGAAAAAAAACCTAACACCTGCAAAAAAGCAGCGTTCAGCTCCTAACGCAGCCCCATTGTTTCCTATGGGGAAACACTCTCTAAGTCTGCACCTAACACCCTAACATGTACCCCGAGTCTAAACCCCCCTAACCTTACACTTATTAACCCCTAATCTGCCATCCCCGCTATCGCTGACACCTGCATTACACTATTAACCCCTAATCTGCCGCTCAGGACACCGCCGCAACCTACATTATCCCTATGTACCCTTAATCTGCTGCCCCTAACATCGCCGACCCCTATATTATATTTATTAACCCCTAATCTGCCCCCCCAACGTCGCCGCTACCTTACCTACACTTATTAACCCCTAATCTGCCGACCAGACCTCGCCGCTACTCTAATAAAGTTATTAACCCCTAAACCGCCGCACTCCCGCCTCGCAAACCTGATAATAAATAGTATTAACCCCTAATCTGCCCCCCTACCTAACATCGCCGCCATTGAACTTCAAGTATTAACCCCTAATCTGCCGACCGGACCTCGCCGCTACTATAATAAATGTATTAACCCCTAATAAAATAACAAAGCCCCGCAAAATAAAAAAAATTCCCTACCCTAATCTAAATTTAAAAAGTTAATAGCTCTATTACCAGCGCTTAAAAGGGCTTTTTGCGGGGCATGCCCCAAGGTAATCAGCTCTTTTGCCTGTTAAAAAAAACACAATACCACCCCCCAACATTAAAAACCACAAACCCCTACTCTAAACCAAACCCCCCTTAAATAACCCTAACACTCCCCCCTGAAGATCTCCCTACCTTGCGTCGTGTTCACCCAGCCGGGCACCGATGGACCAAAAGAGGACATCCGGGTTGGCAGAAGTCTTCATCCTAACCGGGCAGAAGAGGACATCCTTACCGGCAGACATCTTCATCCAAGCGGCATCTTCTATCTTCATCCATCCAACGAGGAGCAGCTCTATCTTCAAGACCTACTGCGCGGAACATCCTCCTTCCCCGATGACTACCTGACGAATGAAGGTTCCTTTAAGTGACGTCATCCAAGATGGCGTCCCTCGAATTCTGATTGGCTGATAGGATTCTATCAGCCAATCGGAATTAAGGTAGGAAAAATCTGATTGGCTGATTGAATCAGCCAATCAGATTCAAGTTCAATCGGATTGGCTGATCCAATCAGCCAATCAGATTGAGCTCGCATTCTATTGGCTCATCGGAACAGCCAATAGAATGCAAGCTCAATCTGATTGGCTGATTGGATCAGCCAATCCGATTGAACTTGAATCGGATTGGCTGATTCAATCAGCCAATCAGATTTTTCCTACCTTAATTCTGATTGGCTGATAGAATCCTATCAGCCAATCGGAATTCGAGGGACGCCATCTTGGATGACGTCACTTAAAGGAACCTTCATTCGACGGGTAGTCGCCGGGGAAGGAGGATGTTCCGCGCCGGAGGTCTTGAAGATGGAGCCGCTCCTCGTCGGATGGATGAAGATAGAAGATGCCGCTTGGATGAAGATGTCTGCCGGTCTGGATGTCCTCTTCTGCCCAGATAGGATGAAGACTTCTGCCGCCCCGGATATCCTCTTTTGGTCCATCGGTGCCCGGCTTGGTGAACACGACTCAAGGTAGGGAGATCTTCAGGGGGGTAGGGTTAGGTTTATTTAAGGGGGGTTTGGGTTAGAGTAGGGGTATGTGGGTGGTGGGTTTTAATGTTGGGGGGTGGTATTGGTTTTTTTTACAGGCAAAAGAGCTGATTACTTTGGGGCATGCCCCGCAAAAAGCCCTTTTAAGGGCTGGTAATAGAGCTGTAATTTAGATTAGGGTAGGGAATTTTTTTTATTTTGGGGGGCTTTGTTATTTTATTAGGGGGCTTAGAGTAGGTGTAATTTGCTTAAAATTCCTGTAATCTTTTTTTATTTTTTGTAATTTAGTGTTTGTTTTTTTGTAATTTAGTTTAGTTTATTTAATTGTTTGTAATTGTAGGTAATTTATTTAATTTAATTTATTGCTAGTGTAGTGTTAGGTTTAATTGTAACTTAGGTTAGGATTTATTTTACAGGTAATTTTGTATTTATTTTAACTATGTAGCTATTAAATAGTAAATAACAATTTAATAGCTATTGTACCTAGTTAAAATAAATACAAAGTTGCCTGTAAAATAAATATAAATGCTAAAATAGCTACAATATAATTATTCGTTATATTGTAGCTATATTAGGGTTTATTTTACAGGTTAAGTATTTAGTTTTAAATAGGAATACTTTAGTTAATAATATTTAATTTATTTTGTTAGATTAAAATTATATTTAACTTAAGGGGGTGTTAGGGTTAGGGTTAGAGTTAGCTTTAGGGGTTAATACATTTATTATAGTAGCGGCGAGGTCCGGTCGGCAGATTAGGGGTTAATACTTGAAGTTCGGTGGCGGCGATGTTAGGGAGGGCAGATTAGGGGTTAATACTATTTATTATAGGGTTTGCGAGGCGGGAGTGCAGCGATTTAGGGGTTAATACATTTATTAGAGTAGCAGCTAGGTCCGGTCAGCAGATTAGGGGTTAATAAGTGTAGTTAGGTAGCGGCGACGTTGGGGGGGGCAGATTAGGGGTTAATAAATATTATGTAGGTGTCGGCGATGTTAGGGGCAGCAGATTAGGGGTTCATAGGGATAATGTAGGTGGCGGCGGTGTGCGGTCGGCAGATTAGGGGTTAATAATATTTATTATAGTGGCGGCGATGTGGGGGGACCTCGGTTTAGGGGTACATAGGTAGTTTATGGGTGTTAGTGTACTTTAGAGAACAGTAGTTAAGAGCTTTATAAACCGGCGTTAGCCCATAAAGCTCTTAACTACTGACTTTTTTTTGCGGCTGGAGTCTTGTCGGTAGAGGGTCTACTGCTCACTTCAGCCAAGACTCTAAATACAGGCGTTAGGAAGATCCCATTGAAAAGATAGGATACGCAATTGGTGTAAGGGGATCTGTGGTATGGAAAAGTCGCGGCTTGAAAGTGAGCGTTAGACCCTTACCTACACGACTCTAAATACCAGCGGGCGGCCAAAAGCAGCGTTAGGACCCCTTAAAGCTGCTTTTGACGGCTACCGCAGAACTCTAAATCTAGGCGATAGAAAGCAAAGCAGAAAATTATTTCCAAAAATAGCTGAAACCCCTTCTTGTAAGTCTGAGGTGAAAACTGTAATGTTAGCAGGTTTGAATGAAGAGTTCATAATCAACCTAAATAGGAGAAGTATCAATCAGAATGTGTAGGGAGGTGAAATAAACTCTGGATTTGTCTAAATGAAATATGAAGCTTAGAGCCAGAAGAGAAATACATAAGATAATAATGGTAATATTGGGAGTAATAAATACAATCATTAATTAGTGTTTTTAAAAAAGAAGAGAAGACAAAGAAGAAACATAACAGCTTGTGATGGTGGGAAAATGTATTCTCTGGAACTTTAAAATAAATCCTGATTAGACCATCGCAGAGTTGGGATTACAGGACCAGAGGCTCATATTTGGATAGTTTAAAGCAGGGGTATTAAACTCAATGTATCTGGGGGCCACTGGCCAAGTGTCCTGGGCTCATGGGGGCCGCTTGAACTGAGTATGTGCTAGATATACTAAGAACTGGAAGTGACATTTTACCAAAGTAGTAGTGCATGGTGGGAGTTGTAGCCCACAATAGACATACACAGTTGTCTATATTTATCTTGTGAGTGCCAAGTGAAGTGATCATTCTGGAACTGTATAACAATGTCAAAAGTGACATTTATCCAAGCAGTGCATGGTGGGAGACTACACTAAACACTTGCCTTTATATTTATCTCTTGAGTGCCTATATAGAACATCAACTAGTTACACCTCTTAGAACCCTAAAAAAAATGACAGCCCAAATGAATGGTTTACCTCAAACAAGGGAGGGCCACATTAAACTATCTTGGGGGCCGCATATGGCCCCAGGGCCTATACTTTGAGACCACTGGTTTAAAGGGACAGTAAAGTCATAATTAGACATTCATGATTTAGACAGAGCATACAATTTTAAACAACTTTCCAATGTACTTCTATTATTTAATCTGCTTCCTTCTTTTGTTATCCTTTGCTGAAAGTTTTATCTAGGAATGCTCAAGAGCAGCAAATAAAATAGGTTTTAGCTGTTAATTGGTGGCTGCATATATATATATATATATATATATATATATTGTTACGGTACCAACAGGATACCAAGGGTTAATACCAGATGGAAGATGCCCTGAATGTGAGATCAGCAACTCACAACCCAGCTAATTCCCCCCTCAAACATGAGACCAGGCTCCACATTGAAGGTTAAAACAGAATGCACTTTATTGAAGGCTATATGCCCAGTATTTATGCAGGTCTGTCCCCAGATGGGGGGTTGAAAGAATATTGTACATTAGATAGAGGGAAAACGCCCTTTGACATGATACAATAGAATTACATTACTTAAGCAGATAAACAATTTAGTCTTTCTTATCACTTGGGCGTCTGCTCTCTGGATGTGATTAAACCATGTGAATGTTTATCACTAAACTTAATTACAGTACACAATAGCTGAGGCTACCAACCTTGTCTTTAGAAAATAGATTCTTAAAGCTGAACAAAGTTAACTCTTTCAGTACTGACAGAAGGGTCTGTCACATAGCTCCCCCCTAGTGGAACACTCCGGCAGACCCGGCTTGACCCTTTGGCGGGTCAACCTGGGGATGACCGGACTATGAGGTGGTAGGCATGTCAGTTTGCCGGGACAATCCATCTGTATTCCCGTTATGAGAGAGAATTCCTGCCTGTATAAATAAGGGTTCAACTTCTTCAGTGCCCAGACCAGGGCTAAACAGTCCTTCAAAATCTCATCAGCTTATTTACGTGGTTTTTGTACCTGCTCTTTATAGGTATCCACAATCCCTTCATACTGACATAGGGTGCCCTTGATTTGCTGCACCTCACTATGAGCCAACGTCAGCTTCTCCTCCAGTGTCGCTAAGTTTGTCGTTAATGTTTCATGTTCCACTCTCAAGCTGGTGTTTTCTGCAGTCTGTCGGTGCAGCTTGTCTAGCAGAGATTCACGTTCTAAACGCGCTTTTTCCTCTGCACTCCTCTTCTCTCCCGCTAGCACTGTTACGTGATTGTTTAACGTGACCATTTCATCCTCTACTTGACTCTTCTCCTTCATCAGCGCATTGTAACGGGACTTCCACGTATCAATAGCGGATAGAGATTTACTGAGCTCAGCGTCCTGGGGCTTAGCAGCAGGTGGGTCAGTCTCTGCGGCATGGATCTGGGCACGGGTAGTCACAGGGTTAACATTGGTGGGACCCATGGGAGCATAGGCAGAAACAAGGGGGGCCAAGTTATTTCCAAGGAGAACATCAGCAGGTAAGTCCTTCTTGACCCCCACATTCACAGGTCTAGCGCCCCCTCCCCAATCCAAATGTAACTGGGCAACAGGTAGGCGGAACACAGCGCCCCCTGCTACCCTCACAGCCACAGTGTCTCCAGTGTGCTGTTTCTCAGACACCAAGTTCTTTTGAAGCAAGGTCATGGTAGCACCAGTATCCCGTAGACCACTGACCTCCTTCCCATTCACTTTAACCAGTTGCCGGTTATTCCAGTGGGCAGCTTGCACGGGGTCTGCATCATGTAGGATGCCCCACCATTCTTGCTCCTCTACGTAGTGGGCCGCAGGCTGAGGGTTACGTGGGATTCTGCCGGCGGGTCTTCTCCAGGACTGTGCTTGGTTCGCTGCGTTTAGGGGACACTCTGGTCTTTTGTGCCCAAGTTGCTTACATCCAAAGCACCGAATAGGTTGTGAGTAGCCCCGCGAATTGAACCGGGCTCTCTGAGGGTAGTTCGTGGCCGGAGGCCGTGTGGTATAGCGGTGCGCCGGGGGTTGGTAACTGGCAGCTGCTGGGGTGACTGGGGGTCTGTACTCCACTCTAGCAGGGGGCTTAGTGGTAGCAGTGTCCAGTTTGCGGGCATCCGTATACTCATCTGCCAGGCGAGCAGCTTCATGCAGGGTGGAGGGTTTACGGTCCCGAACCCACTCTCTAACTCCTGCTGATAACTTGTCAAAGCAATGTTCCAACAGGAATAGCTGCAGCACCTCTTCCCCAGATACGGCTTGGCACCCCGCCATCCAGTAAGATGCTGTGCGGTGCACCTTATATGCCCACTCAACGTAGGAATCACCAGCTAATTTAACAGTGTCTCTGAACCGCCTCCGGTATGCCTCCGGTGTAACCGCATACCTGGAGAGCAGAGCCTCTTTTACAGTATTATAATCCCCGACTTCCTCATCTGTAATGGCCCGAAAAGCCTCTCTGGCCTGGCCGGATAATTTTCCGGATAATATCGTGACCCAGTCCTCTGCGGGTACCTGGTGTAGTGCACATTGCCTCTCAAAATCCACAAGGTACCCATCAATCTCTCCTTCTGTTTCCAGGAAGTTTTTAAAAGCTGCAAAATTTACTTTTCTCTTTTCCACTGGGGTTGCTGTGACTTGGGCTGCTGCAGCGCCGCTTTGGCGAAGTAGGTTGGCCTCCACAGCTGCTATGACCCGGTCGATAATGTCTGCAGATGGGTTGGGGCCATAATGTGCCAGTCTTATTTTAACCGCCCGATCAAAACTTGCTTCTTCTGGGGTTCTGTCTGATATGCTGGGCCCATTGGTTCCTTCTGTCCCTGGTACTCCTTCCATCTTAGTCAGTATTGTAAAAATCCCCCTCTTCCTGAGGTTACTGGCTTGTGTAGTTGCTCTTCTGGGCGATAAGGATCATCCCGTCGCTTGCCACCAATTGTTACGGTACCAACAGGATACCAAGGGTTAATACCAGATGGAAAATGCCTTGAATGTGAGATCAGCAACTCACAACCCAGCTAATTCCCCCCTCAAACATGAGACCAGGCTCCACATTGAAGGTTAAAACAGAATGCACTTTATTGAAGGCTATATGCCTGGATGTGATTAAACAATGTGAATGTTTATCACTAAACTTAATTACAGTACACAATAGCTGAGGCTAGCAACCTTGTCTTTAGAAAATAGCTTCTTAAAGCTGAACAAAGTTAACTCTTTCAGTACTGACAGAAGGGTCTGTCACATATATATATACTGATTGTCATTGGCTCGCCCATGTGTTCAGTTAGAAACCAGTAGTGCATTGCTGCTCCTTCAACAAATGATACAAAGACAATGAAGGAAATTTGATAATAGAAGTAAACTGGAAAGTTGTTTAAAATTGTATGTTCTACCTAAATCATGAAAGGGGTTTCATGTCCCTTTAAAGGAGATACAACGGGTTGTCAGCATGTGCACTGAACTTAAATAATGTAAAAGTATAGTCACTACACGATCTGCAACCCTCAGAATAGTATGAAAAGGAGTTTAAATGAGATGTAGTAGCCAGCGCATCTTTGTTAGAATGATCACCAAAAGAGATGTCAGTACCAGCTTCTCTCGTAATCTATTTCACTCACAGAGAAATGGTAGTGGATTAAGCTGGAACACGGGATAAATAAAATGGGTATTTCCATGAAAGGTTGTGTTCTAAATGTGTTTTAGATTGTTCATTTTGACACAATAAAGTAAGGATAGAAGGAACATAAGGTTTAATATGTCCAAGAGACAGAGAAAACACACCCTGACGAGTAAAGATATTTAGAAGTATAATCATTGGTTCTGACCTTAGAAAAAAGCCTAAAGGCAAAATACGTATAATGGTTGCCAAATGTGGGGTTGGAATGTAAGTTGGTCAAACAGAAGAGCATCGTGGGAGATTTTCTAAAGTAGTCTATAATGAGGGATTTAAGATGGGACATTGTTGAGAATGAGAGGCAGAAATTGCATAATGAGCTAGTTTATTAAAACAGTTAACAGGAGAAAAGGCAGTTGATTATGTGATCTAAAAAATCTGTAAATGAATTTAGGATGCTTTTCCTGTAGAAGACCAGCAAGTGACCAGGATCCTCTGAGATTAGCCAAGTGACTGAGAGAAGGAAAACAGAGAGAAAGTGTGATTCTAAGAGGATTTAAATAGAGTTTTAGAAGAGGAGGAGAGGAGCACAATGCTGGTTTTGGATATTGTGACTTGTTTGCTTTGGCTGTTATTATGTATTGTGTTTTACAATGTCATGTATTGTGTATTATTCTGTACATAGACAGATTTATGTAGTGATGTAAGCTATACTGACAATAATTAAATACCTTTTCCATATAATAATTGCAGGTGTCTGTTTTACAAGACATAATCAAAATTTTGCTTTGAACTTTTATGATTTTTTTTTAATTCTTAAGCTTTATTTATTCCTGTGGTGAATCATCCAGGCCAGGGTCTAGTCTTTAGCTAGTTTTGTCCTACACTGCTTTTGTCCATGTATCAACACACAGTATAATGAACACTACTCTCTAGATTATAAGTACCTATACTATTGATAACCAAGAATGGTTCATTTTTATTATATATAGGTTTTTTGTTTGTATTTTTCATTTTAGCTGTTGATGAACAAACAGATAGGACTGAAACGCTATGAGGTTGATGGAAGAAAAGTGCTGTTTTATTTTGATGAGGTAAGTTTTTTTTTATTACATCTTTAATCCATTTCTATTAAAGGGATAGTAAAGTCCAAATTAAACTTTCATGATTTAAATGGGGCATGTCATTTTAAACAACTTTCTAATGTACTTTTATCATCAAATTTTGTTTGTTCTCTTGATGTTCTTACTTGAAAGCTAAACCTAGGTAGGCTCATATGCTAATTTCTAAGCCCTTGAAGGCCGCCTCTGCATTTAGTTAGTTCATGTGTTTCATATAGATAATATTGTGCTCAGGCACGTGAAGTTATTTAAGAGTCAGCACTAATTGTCTGAAATGCAAGTCTGTCAAAACATCTGAGATAAGGAGGCAGTCTGCAGAAGCTTAGATACAAGGTGATGACAGAGGTAAAAAGTACATTTCTATAACAGTGTTGGTTATGCAAAACTGGGGAATGGAAAATAAAGGGAATGTCTATCTTTTTAAACAATAAAATTTTTGTTGTTTACTATCCCTTTAATATTGTATTTTACATTCTTTTGAAATTTGCTCATTGTATTGGCCCAAAATTATTGAAGTGACACTGAAGTAATACAGCACCATTTCTACTGACAAAGTAATTGTTATTGTTGCATGTATTTAAAACTAATATATACTTTTTGTATATAGCAGACTATGAAATTTGGATATTTGAAATAAGGAAACTTATTTCTTAAAAAACAACCAAAAAAACAATGCATTAAAATAAAGCACAATCATAACTTTAAAGGGACACTAAACCCACATTTGTTCTTTAATGATTCAGACAGAGCATGCACTTTTAAGCAACTTTCTAATTTACTCCTACTATCAATTTTTCTTCATTCTCTTGCTATCTTTATTTAAAAAGCAGTCATTTAAAGCTTAGGAGCCGGCCCATTTTAGGTTCAGCACCCTGGATAGCGCTTGCTTATTTGTGGCTACATTTAACAAACCAATAAGCAAGCATAACCCAGATTCTCAACCAAAAATGGGCCGGCTCTTAAGCTTTACATTCCTACTTTTTAAATAAAGATAACTAGAGAACAAAGAAAATTTGACAATAGGAGTAAATTAGAACGTTGCTTAAAATTGCATGCTCTATATGAATCGTTAAAGAGAAAAAATTGGGTTTAGTGTCCCTTTAAAGAACATTTATGACAGACTGCATGGCAAATAAAAGTGGTATTTTAAACTGTAGACAACATTGCAAATACTATTACATGCAATATACCTGATTTAAAAAAAATTATTTTCTTAAAACTGCTAAAGTGAAACTAGTCCACATAGGAAAGTTATCTAAAGCTATCCGCTTTGGTGAGATTATCTAAGAAATGTCATCAGTACTGTGAGGTCCCTCAAAGAATTTTAGAAAATGTAAAAATGTTAGCTTGAGAGCTGTTTATCTGGTTTTGTATAGTTCTGGGTGTGAATGAGATACAACACACACATTGCAATATAATGCTCCTTCCAAAACAACAGATTTTGCGTGATTGCTTTCCATGCTGGCGAGTTTTTGCTCAGTAGGCTCTAAGACCTTTAAATCTTCATAAATCAATCAGTCAAACAAAAAGTGGTGTCTTCATAGATGGACATTGCCTACTCATCTGAGACAAAGTCAAAACCTTCAACATCCAGCTTTGCTGATCATGACTAAAGACAACAGCATTTATAGCAGAGGAGTCATGTGCTGCTCTGAGCTTTAGAAATATGTTTGTAAAAGAAAAGCCACACAAAACTAAATGTAAACATGCAAGCTTTATTTATGGCGCATTGAAACCCAAATATTTTCTTTCAATTTTTAACAACTTTCTAATTGACTTCTATTATCTAATTTGCTTCATTCTCTTGATATTCTTTGCTGAAAAGCATATCTAGATAAATTGGAATGTTGTTTAAAATTGTATTCTCTATCTGAATCATGAAAGAAAATTTTGGGGTTTAGTGTCCCTTTAATGTTCTAAAGGTCTGATCATAGTCCCTGAAGAATCTCTAAATAGTTACATTTTCCCATATAGGGGTATATGTATCAAAGGTCTGGTGGACTCCAATAGTGCGGATCCGTATTCAGCATTGCACCACCAGCTCTTGTGAGCTGCTGGTGCAACACCGCCCCCTGCAGATTCGCGGCCAATCGGCCGCCAGCAGGGAGGTGTCAATCAACCCGATCGTACTCGATTGGGTTGATTTTCGCCAATGTGTGTCTGCCTGCTCAGAGCAGGCGGACAGGTTATGGAGCAGCGGTCTTTAGACCTCTGCTTCATAACTGCTGCTTTTGGCGACCCTGCAGGCTCACCAGAAGCAAAGGCCCTCAGGCTCCATCCAGAGCTTGATAAATGGGCCCCATAGTCTTATTCTGCCCATATTGGCTCAGTGTATGGTGAGCTCTTGTATTCTCCCTATAATTATGTCAAATGGCAAAAGCAAATTAAATACACATTAGTAATTCAAGCCCCATTGAGTTCAGATGTTTAATCCATGAGTATATATCTTTATCTTTTTTGTATTCACATTTGTTTCTCTTGTATAGTTCCTTCAATTTTCTAATATTTTCTTTGTTTAAAGGTTGAACTGGGATATAGAGATTGGTACTGTGATGTGGGAAAACTTTTTGTTCCACCCCACCACCTGCAAATGAGCTGAATAATGCATCAGTGATGAATATACTTTGTATTTGCCATCTGAAATGACAGAATAGATTTAGAATTTTATTTAAAAAAAATCCTTTGAAATATAATTTGCTAGTTATTGTACAATAAAAAACTCTGCATAACTAGAGAATTTTTTTTTTCTCAACATTGTCCATTGGTGTCATTATTTCACTGGATGCCACAGAGTATACTGATTAAAGGAATATACAGGACAATGTTATTTGTTTTGACAAAAGATATTTTAAGCAGGTCTCCCCATATACACATTTAATATTTCCTTTGAAGTTATTAGTAAAGTAAAATAACTTTTCCACTCACCCGTGTTGTTTATTCATTGGTCAGTGTGGTACATCCCAATAGCCACTCTGTATTTATTTTTCCGAGACTTGATAGGGGTTGATAGCGAAAACGTATTGTTTACCCATAGTTACTGATCTGAAACTCTTTTTTCATTTTAGATCCCCAGTCAGTGTATGACCTGTGTACAGCTGCAAGCTTTCAGGGAATATATTATGGGGAAAACTGCTCCAGTTCCAGTCAAAATTTATGACTATTATGAGCCAAGTAAGTGTTTTCTAACTAGGTTAAACCTTCCTAGTACTATTTTATCATACTACTCTATTGCCTTTAGTATGTGTGATGAGTTAGGTACTGCAAGCACTGAAGTATTTCTGTCTTTTGCTTTATGATGGTTACATTATCTGTGGCCACCATTTGCTGCACATCATTCTGTGGGGGATATTTATCAAAGGTCTGGCAGACCTGATCCGACAGTGCGGATCAGGTCCGCCAGACCTCGCTGAATACAGAGAGCAATACACTCTCGGTATTCAGCATTGCACCAGCAGGTTATTGAGCAGCGATCCGGATCTTGATAACTGGGCCCCTGTGTATCTATAGCTTTTATTGGAATAATGTATCTGTATATGCTAGGGTGAACTCTAACCTTTCTCTGTCCCAATTCACACACAGCATTTGAAGCCACCAGATTTTATAATGCAAGTGAGAATAGCCCACTGTCAAGGGAATTGTGTGATGGCACCATGTGTAATGAGGTAGAGAGCTCCAGAAGTCAGATAACTGGTAAGAATAAATATTAAAACCATGAGTGTTTGCCATTTATGACATTGCATTGCCCTCTATCCTCATATCCCTTTCTTCTCTTCCACACACCTTCCCTGCTTTCTGAACCTCCGTGTCTTTCCTCTATCAACTATTAAATTGATAGTGAAGTCAAAATGAAGCTTTCATGATTCAGAGAGAGTATGCAATTTTAAACAACCTTCTTTTTATCCTTTGTTAAAGAGTAGGCCCAGGAGCAGTTGTGCACTACTCAGAGCTAGCTGAGCATATCTGTTTAGCTGAGCATATCATTGTCAGCCAAAGACAAGAGGCATATATGTGAAGCCATCAATAACCAGCTAGCCCCAACCAGTGCATTGCTGCTCTTCAGCCTATCTAGGTATGCTTTTCAATACAGCATAGCAAGCGAACAAAGCAAATTTTACTATCACTTTAACCCCTCCCCCTTCACGCTGAAATTCTCTTCTTTATATCTCACTCTGTACTAACGCCATCTAATTTTTATGCCTAACCTAGATTTCCAAATTGTATTGATATCTTTAACTATCTCTTAAACCCTTTGTATATGTTCCACTTATTCTAAACACCACACATCTCATGCCCACCATATTCTTTACATCTCCCTTTCATGTTACATCATCCGTGTGGGTTTTGTGTCTCTGTTTCAGGTTTTGCTCCCTCTAGCGCCTGCAGTGGTGCATATTCCTGTCCAGAGGAGGGGCACTTTGAGCGTTGTATGTGCTACCGAGACTGTGGTTATGATGGGGATCCAGTGTGTGGTTCTGATGGCATCATTTACCAAAACCAGTGCCAAATGGAAGTAACAGCCTGTAGAAACAACACCAGGATTGAACGTGTGACAATGTCACAATGCACTTCAGGTAAAGGTCAACACTTCGCAATACTTATATTAGTAGTTGTAATTACGGAAATACCAACGCTTTATCAAGACACTGTAAGCCATGAGTGACAGTTATATTATAAATAGATAATAGCCTTCATTCAGTCCATCAGGTGAGTTATTATGAATGGGAATTGTAGCAGGTACAGTGTTCCATGCACAGTAGAAGCTCTCTCTGAAACAGTCCTATCTTTTACTAGAAGCTTTTCTCCTTATACATATATATTGCATTGTATACATGTCCCTGTACTCCTGGTGCGTGTAAGTTAGCATATGGTTATAGTTCTAATGCTGGTGGTACAGTCATTCATGTTCTTCTCCTGGCCCTGTGTAAGCAGCATAACCTCCTAAAATCTACAGATTCTTCCCAGTTGATATGTGTCTCATTCGGAAGATCCAAGCTTCACTCACACTCTCACTGGATCCCATAAAGCGAGCCATGCAAGCACTTGTTTCTTGACTCTGAACATTGGATTGACTTCTTTTTCCTCCCTTTCTTTTCCCTCACGTATGCACCAAGTCACACTCGTTCACAGTGCCACTCAAACTCTCCACTCTCTGTAAATACAATCTCAGGGCTCATAAGGCAATCATGCTATATAAAAAGAAATAAATGTGAGAATTTATAATAAAAAATGGTTATTGTATGCATATGTTACAAATGTGTAATCTGTATGTATACATATATACATCATCTATTGTTGCTCTACAAAAAGAATATTTTATTTATATATGTGTCTGTTTTGGGCAGAACCATTTATTACAAATGTTTTGAGTATGTAAATTATTTATTTTGTATGTATTCTTGTGAAAATATCTAATAGGTATTTATGTATAAAAGTGACCAGTGTCTACATATCCTGCTGACATATGTGCTTGAGTTTATTTTCTTTTCTTTTTTTTATTTTTAAACACGTGACTTTATTTAGAGGTGGTGTACAAAAATGTAATGGTTATGGAGCACAAATTTCACTTGGGTATTATCCATAATGTTTGTGCATAGTTTAATATTTTGTATCCTAGCATTATTTCTCTTGTTAAGTGTATCCAGTCCACGGATCATCCATTACTTATGGGATATTAACTCCTCCCCAACAGGAAGTGCAAGAGGATTCACCCAGCAGAGCTGCTATATAGCTCCTCCCCTAACTGCCATTACCAGTCATTCTCTTGCACCCAACGAATAGATAGGATGTGTGAGAGGACTGTGGTGATTATACTTAGTTTCATACCTTCAATCAAAAGTTTGTTATTTTATAATAGCACCGGAGTGTGTTATTCCTTCTCTGGTAGAATTTGAAGAAGAATCTACCTGAGTTTTTACTATGATTTTAGCCGGCGTAGTTAAGATCATATTGCTGTTTCTCTGCCATCTGAGGAGAGGTAAACTTCAGATCAGGGGACAGCGGGCAGATTAATCTGCAAAGAGGTATGTAGCAGCTTATTATTTTCTGACAATGGAATTGATGAGAAAATTCTGCCATACCGATATAATGTAAACTCAGCCTTAAATGCAGTAGCAGCAACTGGTATCAGGCTGTCATGTATGTATATTTTACACTTCAGTATTCTGGGGAATGGCACTTCACTGGAATTATACTGTATGCATAAAACTTTAGCCTAATTTGCAGGGACTAGCAACAGGCTTTTTAATAACACTCAATTTATTAATGTTAAACGTTTTTTGCTGGCATGTAAAATCGTTTAATTTTCTGAGGTACTGGGTGAAAAAATGTTTTGGGCACTATTTTTTTCCACTTGGCAGTCGTTTTATTTAATTTATGACAGTTTACTGATCTCTCTCACTGTTGTGTGTGAGGGGGAGGGGCCTTTTTTTTGGTGCCTTTGCTACGCATCAAAAAATTCAGTCAGAAGTTTATTGTCTTCCCTGCATGATCCGGTTCATCTCTACAGAACTCAGGGGTCTTCAAAACTTGTTTTGAGGGAGATAATCACTCACAGCAGAGCTGTGAGATTGTAGTTGACTGTGATAAAAAAACGTTTATTTCTGTATTTTTTTTTTTTTCTGCTATCAGGGTTAGTTATCCTTTGCTAATGGGAGCAATCCTTTGCTAAAATTGTGTTTTTTACAAAGATTTGATGCTATAACTTTTCAGTTTATTAATTTTCAACTGTCATAACTTTTTCTGTGCTTCTTATAGGCACAGTACGTTTTCATATTATAGTAAATTACTTGAAAAGTATTTCCAAGTTGCTAGTTTATTTGCTAGTGTGTTAAACATGTCTGATTCAGAGGAAGATATCTGTGCTATATGTGCTAAAGCCAAAGTGGAGCCCAATAGAAATTTATGTACTAACTGTATTGATGCTACTTTAAATAAAAGTCAATCTGTACAAATTGAACATATTTCACCAAACAACGAGGGGAGAGTTATGCCGACTAACTCGCCTCACGTGTCAGTACCTGCATCTCCCGCTCGGGAGGTGCGTGATATTGTAGCGCCGAGTACATCTGGGAGGCCATTACAAATCACATTACAGGATATGGCTACTGTTATGACTGAAGTTTTGGCTAAATTACCAGAACTAAGAGGTAAGCGTGATCACTCTGGGGTGAGAACAGAGTGCGCTGATAATATTAGGGCCATGTCAGACACTGCGTCACAATTTGCAGAACATGAGGACGGAGAGCTTCATTCTGCGGGTGACGGTTCTGATCCAAACAAACTGGATTCAGATATTTCAAATTTTAAATTTAAGCTGGAAAACCTCTGTGTATTACTAGGGGAGGTGTTAGCGGCTCTGAATGATTGTAACACAGTTGCAATACCAGAGAAAATGTGTAGGTTGGATAAATATTTTGCGGTACCGGCGAGTACTGACGTTTTTCCTATACCTAAGAGACTTACTGAAATTGTTACTAAGGAGTGGGATAGACCCGGTGTGCCGTTCTCACCCCCTCCGATATTTAGAAAGATGTTTCCAATAGACGCCACCACACGGGACTTATGGCAAACGGTCCCTAAGGTGGAGGGAGCAGTTTCTACTTTAGCTAAGCGTACCACTATCCCGGTGGAGGATAGCTGTGCCTTTTCAGATCCAATGGATAAAAAGTTAGAGGGTTACCTTAAGAAAATGTTTGTTCAACAAGGTTTTATATTGCAACCTCTTGCATGCATTGCGCCTGTCACGGCTGCAGCAGCATTTTGGTTTGAGTCTCTGGAAGAGACACTTGAATCAGCTCCATTAGATGAGATTACACACAAGCTTAAAGCCCTTAAGTTAGCTAACTCATTTATTTCAGATGCCGTAGTACATTTAACTAAACTTACGGCTAAGAATTCCGGATTCGCCATTCAGGCACGCAGAGCACTGTGGCTAAAATCCTGGTCAGCTGACGTTACTTCTAAATCTAAATTGCTTAATATACCTTTCAAAGGGCAGACCTTATTCGGGCCCGGGTTGAAAGAAATTATCGCTGACATTACAGGAGGTAAAGGCCATGCCCTGCCTCAAGACAGAGCCAAACCTAAGGCTAGACAGTCTAATTTTCGTTCCTTTCGTAATTTCAAAGCAGGAGCAGCATCAACTTCCTCTGCACCAAAACAGGAAGGAGCTGTTGCTCGCTACAGACAAGGCTGGAGACCTAACCAGTCCTGGAACAAGGGCAAGCAGGCCAGGAAACCTGCTGCTGCCCCTAAGACAGCATGAATCGAGGGCCCCCGATCCGGGAACGGATCTAGTGGGGGGCAGACTTTCTCTCTTCGCCCAGGCTTGGGCAAGAGATGTCCAGGATCCCTGGGCGTTAGAGATCATATCTCAGGGATACCTTCTAGACTTCAAATTCTCTCCCCCAAGAGGGAGATTTCATCTGTCAAGGTTGTCAACAAACCAAATAAAGAAAGAGGCGTTTCTACGCTGCGTACAAGATCTTTTATTAATGGGAGTGATCCATCCGGTTCCGCGGTCGGAACAAGGACAAGGGTTTTACTCAAATCTGTTTGTGGTTCCCAAAAAAGAGGGAACTTTCAGGCCAATCTTGGATTTAAAGATCCTAAACAAATTCCTAAGAGTTCCATCGTTCAAAATGGAAACTATTCGGACAATTTTACCCATGATCCAAAAGGGTCAGTACATGACCACAGTGGATTTAAAGGATGCTTACCTTCACATACCGATTCACAAAGATCATTACCGGTATCTAAGGTTTGCCTTTCTAGACAGGCATTACCAGTTTGTAGCTCTTCCATTCGGATTGGCTACGGCTCTGAGAATCTTCACAAAGGTTCTGTGTGCTCTTCTGGCGGTACTAAGACCGCGAGGAATTGCGGTAGCTCCGTACCTAGACGACATTCTGATACAAGCTTCAAGCTTTCAAACTGCCAAGTCTCATACAGAGTTAGTACTGGCATTTCTAAGGTCGCATGGATGGAAGGTGAACGAAAAGAAGAGTTCTCTCTTTCCACTCACAAGAGTTCCCTTCTTGGGGACTCTTATAGATTCTGTAGAAATGAAGATTTACCTGACAGAAGACAGGTTAAAGCTTCAAAATGCATGCCGTGTCCTTCATTCCATTCAACACCCGTCAGTAGCTCAATGCATGGAGGTGATCGGCTTAATGGTAGCAGCAATGGACATAGTACCCTTTGCACGTCTACATCTCAGACCGCTGCAATTGTGCATGCTAAGTCAGTGGAATGGGGATTACTCAGACTTGTCCCCTACTCTGAATCTGGATCAAGAGACCAGAAATTCTCTTCTATGGTGGCTTTCTCGGCCACATCTGTCCAAGGGGATGCCATTCAGCAGGCCGGACTGGACAATTGTAACAGCAGACGCCAGCCTACTAGGTTGGGGCGCTGTCTGAAATTCTCTGAAGGCTCAGGGACAATGGAATCAGGAGGAGAGTCTCCTACCAATAAACATTCTGGAATTGAGAGCAGTTCTCAATGCCCTTCTGGCTTGGCCCCAGTTAACAACTCGGGGGTTCATCAGGTTTCAGTCGGACAACATCACGACTGTAGCTTACATCAACCATCAGGGAGGGACAAGAAGCTCCCTAGCAATGATGGAAGTATCAAAGATAATTCGCTGGGCAGAGTCTCACTCTTGCCACCTGTCAGCAATCCACATCCCGGGAGTGGAGAACTGGGAGGCGGATTTCTTAAGTCGTCAGACTTTTCATCCGGGGGAGTGGGAACTTCATCCGGAGGTCTTTGCCCAAATACTTCGACGTTGGGGCAAACCAGAGATAGATCTCATGGCGTCTCGACAGAACGCCAAGCTTCCTCGTTACGGGTCCAGATCTAGGGATCCGGGAGCGGTTCTGATAGATGCTTTGACAGCACCTTGGACCTTCGGAATGGCTTATGTGTTTCCACCCTTCCCGATGCTTCCTCGATTGATTGCCAGAATCAAACAGGAGAGAGTATCAGTGATTCTAATAACGCCTGCATGGCCACGCAGGACTTGGTATGCAGATCTAGTGGACATGTCATCCTGTCCACCTTGGTCGCTACCTCTGAAACAGGACCTTCTGATCCAGGGTCCCTTCAAACATCAAAATCTAATTTCTCTGAAGCTGACTGCTTGGAAATTGAACGCTTGATTTTATCAAAACGTGGTTTTTCTGAGTCAGTTATTGATACCTTAATACAGGCTAGGAAGCCTGTTCCTAGAAAGATTTACCATAAGATATGGCGCAAATACTTATATTGGTGCGAATCCAAGAGTTACTCATGGAGTAAGGTTAGGATTCCAAGGATATTGTCTTTTCTACAAGAAGGTTTAGAAAAGGGGTTATCCGCTAGTTCCTTAAAGGGACAGATTTCAGCTCTGTCCATTCTTTTACACAAAAGTCTGTCAGAAGTTCCGGACGTTCAAGCTTTTTGTCAGGCTTTAGCTAGGATCAAGCCTGTGTTTAAAACTGTTGCTCCACCATGGAGTTTGAACTTAGTTCTTAATGTTTTACAGGGGGTTCCGTTTGAACCCCTTCATTCCATTGATATCAAGTTGTTATCTTGGAAAGTTCTGTTTTTAATGGCGATTTCCTCGGCTCAAAGAGTCTCTGAGTTATCTGCCTTACATTGTGATTCTCTTTATCTGATTTTTCATTCAGACAAGGTAGTTCTGCGTACTAAACCTGGGTTCCTACCTAAGGTGGTCACTAACAGGAATATCAATCAAGAGATTGTGGTTACATCTTTGTGTCCTAATCCTTCTTCGAAAAAGGAACGTCTGCTACACAATCTAGATGTAGTCCGTGCCCTGAAATTTTATCTACAGGCAACTAAGGATTTTCGACAAACGTCTTCCCTGTTTGTCGTTTATTCTGGTCAGAGGAGAGGTCAAAAAGCTTCAGCTACCTCTCTCTCCTTTTGGCTTCGTAGCATAATACGGTTAGCCTATGAGACTGCTGGACAGCAGCCTCCTGAAAGAATTACAGCACATTCTACTAGAGCTGTGGCTTCCACTTGGGCCTTTAAGAATGAGGCTTCTGTTGAACAGATTTGCAAGGCTGCAACTTGGTCTTCTCTTCATACTTTTTCCAAATTTTACAAATTTGACACTTTTGCTTCTTCGGAGGCTGTTTTTGGGAGAAAGGTTCTTCAGGCAGTGGTTCCTTCCGTATAAAGAGCCTGCCTGTCCCTCCCGTCATCCGTGTACTTTAGCTTTGGTATTGGTATCCCATAAGTAATGGATGATCCGTGGACTGGATACACTTAACAAGAGAAAACATAATTTATGCTTACCTGATAAATTTATTTCTCTTGTAGTGTATCCAGTCCACGGCCCGCCCTGTCACTTTAAGGCAGGTAATTTTTCCATTAAACTACAGTCACCACTGTACCCTATGGTTTTCCTTTCTCTGCATGTTTTCGGTCGAATGACTGGTAATGGCAGTTAGGGGAGGAGCTATATAGCAGCTCTGCTGGGTGAATCCTCTTGCACTTCCTGTTGGGGAGGAGTTAATATCCCATAAGTAATGGATGATCCGTGGACTGGATACACTACAAGAGAAATAAATTTATCAGGTAAGCATAAATTATGTTTTTTTGGAGCAGTGCACATTGCACCAGTCTTGTCTTTTCTGGTGAAATCTTCATTCATGGTACAACAGGTTCCTCTTGTTGTCATTCCTTACTCTGGCTCTTCTCTGTCTTTTTCTTGTTACTATACAAGTGATATAGTATTTTTTTTATTCCTATTGGCCTAATGTAAATTTAAATAATCCAATAGGAATAGTCATTAATCCTATTGGTTGATTTTAAAATTCAAAATTAGCTGGTTTCTTGAGGTTGGATTATGATTGTTTAGGGGTTAATAACTGTGGGGGGTAAGAAGAGTTGTAGTGGGGGGGGGGAAAGACTGCTTACATTAAGGGGCATATTTATCATGCTCCGTACGGAGCTTGAAGCTCTGTGTTTTGGCTCGCCGGAAACAGAAGTTATGAAGCAGCGGTCTAAAGACCACTGCTCCATAACCTGTCCGCCTGCTCTGAGGCAGCGGACAGACATTGCCAGAAATGAATACGATCGGGTTGATTGACACCAGTGTTAATTTTGCTGGCAAATTTCGATTTAGTGTTAGTGTTAGTCTTTTGACTAAAATGCCATTTTAGTTTTAGTCGTATTTTAGTCATCTGAATTGTTTTAGTTTTAGTCTAGTTTTAGTCGACTGAATCTCCAGTAGCTTTTAGTCGACTAAAATCTAAGGGGTTTAGTTAAAGTGTAATGCATTATTTAAGCATTTCTCTATCATTTGCAAACTGATTATATACTCCAGGAGTAAACATAACACCTGTTATTATTTATTGTATTAAGGTTTAAACCTGCAATACAGACACAGATTTAGCCGTTGTGATAGATAACATCTTTATTAAACTTACAATTAAATAAAATAAAGTTTCATAAACAAACAGAAGTGCAACTTTAAAATATAAAAAACAAAACTGTAAACTGTATTGGCTGTATTGAACAAATTACCCAATATAAAAACTCTAACAGTTCTCTGTTAATAATTAAAACAAGAATCAAGTAACTCAACACAACAAAAAGTTTCTGCAGCTAGCACAGGCACAGCATAACTTAAACCCATAATCGTGGGTTATATTTATTTCTATAGGAAGAATCAATTGATTGTTCACAGATTCAAAAAATTTTGGCAACGATATTAGCACTGCTCTAGAACTTCCAAACTCATTATATACTCCTGGAGTAAAGGTTTATTAACCTGTTTTATTTATGGTATTAAGGTTTGAACATGCAATACAGATTTAACAGATGTAACTGTTGTGGTATATAACATGTCTATCTTAAAATTTAATAAAATTAAGTTTTGTAAATTTTACAAAAGATCAGTTATTAGATATAGATTGATTATAACACCTTGCATAAAATGTTTTTGCCAGCAAATTTTGATTTAGTTTTAGTCATAGGCCCCTATTTATTAAAGGTTTTGCGGACCTGATCCGACACTGCGAATCAGGTCCGCAAGACCTCGCTAAATGCGGAGAGCAATACACTCTCCGCATTTAACATTGCACCAGCAGCTCACAAGAGCCGCCAGCAGGGAGGTGTCATTAAACCCGATCGTACTCAATCGGGTTGATTTCCGGCGATGTCTGTCCGCCTGCTCAGAGCAGGCGGACAGGTTATGGAGCAGCGGTCAGACCGCTGCTTCATAACTGGTGTTTCTGGAGTTTCTGGTTTCTGGCGTTTCTGGTGTTTCTGGCGAGTCTGAAGACTCGCCAGAAACACGGGCCCACAAGCTCCATACAGAGCTTGTTAAATAGGCCCCATAGTCTTTTGACTAAAATGTCATTTAGTTTTAGTCGTATTTTAGTCATCAGAATTTCTTTAGTTTTATACTCATTATAGTCTAGTTTTAGTTTGACGAAATTAACACTGATTGACACCCCTGCTAGCGGCCGATTGGCTGCGACTCTGCAGGGAGCGGCATTGCACCAACAGTTCACAAGAACTGCTGGTGCAATCGGACGTGATCCGCAATATCGGATCATGTCCGCTCGCACATTAATAAATAGGCCTCTGTGAGTTTATACCAGGTTTTAAAAAGTTTATAAAACTGATTTGTGAGGCCTTACACTTATTAACTAATACAGTGATAATGTTAATACCCCACATGTCTGATTAAGCAAACCGGGGATGAATACAGGGTAGAATTTGTATTACAGGATTCATTATGTATTGTAGGTATTGTTACACAGCTTTTGGAATAACACAAACAGAACAAATTGTACCAGTGATTTATATTTTGCCAAAGAGGCCTTAATGTGAAAACGGTGACAGAATTATATCCTAATCCTTTCATTGTCAGCAAATATTATAACTCCCTCTAAACATTTTTTGTGCAGATGAAGATGCATCTGAAGAGGAAGTGGGAATCCATGATGTTAAAGAAGAAAAGGCGCCACTTGGGAAAATGGGTAAACTTTATTCCTGTAATCCTGAAATTAAAAATAAAATACACATCAATCTCATACATAATGTGCAGTTCTTTTTTACTGAGCTGTTAAATTTGTGCCTTGAATAAATGAGGAAGGAAATTAAAAAACCCAGAGAGCTTATACCTAAATATGTATAAATATTTGTCAACAGATGCATAAAATTAGCAGTGACTGTTAATTACCTATCTGCTTTGGGATAGGTAAGATTCTCAGTTTGCATCATTCCCTTAAAGCAGACCATAAATCAGCAAAAAGATCCATGAGAACTAGTGTCAGCAAAACCTACTCAATCTTAATTGCTGTGCTGTCCATTTTTAAAGCTATGTAGTTAAGGGATTAAAAATTATGTAAACTATTAGGAATGGAAACGGAGGAAAGGAAATGGATAAAGAATATGATGGAGGTTTATAGTTAAATCTGAGGAATTGTATGCAGAAAAGGGAATTATTTTTCTTTTTATTTTTCTTTTAAGGACAAGAATGGTAGCTAGGACATATTACATAAAGATATAAGAATTATAATAAAAAAGATATGTTATATATTAAATAGTTATATGATATGAGGTATCAAAAATAAAACAGGGTATTGCAAAATATATATTAAACAAAAGAATGAATTATAGTGAGATCTATATAGGAGATATTATAGAAAGAGTTCTGTGAATGGAACAATAATAGGAGATGACTATAATGTTATAAAAAGCAATAGAATAACTTATAAAGAATAAACAGGGTTACAGGGACAGTTATAAGGATACATAGAAATAACAATGGTTATTAAGTTTGCCATACTGGACTCTTTACCAATGGGGTCTGATAAGGCATATGGCTAACAATGCTATAAGCCCTATGTTTTATCTGATAGGCAATACAGTTAATGACCCCATTCACCTCATTCTCTTGATCACTCGCTGGTTGTCTAGTATTTTTGTGGAGGATAGCTGGGAACCCTATTTGTTATATAGTGTAGGTAGAGAAAACAGGAAGTAGTTAGTGAATTACCAGTGATAGTGCATAGTGTACACGTAGTGCAATCTTCCAATGGTGTTTGTGTATTTTGTAGAAGAGGAGACCCCTGCACCCCAGTCTGAGGTATCTTACTATTCATATGAATATGACACTGATCCGTACGCTACAGACAATGAAGATGGCTTTGAGGTAGTGACAGAGCTTGTAAAAGCTACAAACTCTGCAGAAGATGCAGGACAAACACATACACTGGGAACTACAGAATGGTAAATACTCTGCCAAATAATCTTTTTTGACTTCTACTTTATATATTAAGAGTTTTCCTATTACAGCCCTTTCATTTTCGTAACAATACTTTTCTCTCATATTCTATCTATCTAGCACATAAAAGGACAGTCTTGCCAAAATTAAACTTTCATGATTCAGATAGGACATGCAATTTTAAACAACTTTCCAATTTACCTTTGTCATCAAATGTGCTTAGTTCTCTAGGTATTCTTTGTCGAAAGCTAAACCTAGGTAGGCTCATGAACTGATTTCTAAGCCGTTGAAGGCCATCTCTTATCATAGTGCATTTTGACAGTATCTCACAGTTATGCAGTGCTAGTTCATGTTTGCCATATAGATAACTGTGCTCATGCACGTGGAGTTACCTAGGAGTCAGCACTGATTGGCTAAAATGCAAGTCTGTCAAAAGAACTAAAATAAGGGGGCAGTCTGCAGAGGCTTAGATACAAGGTGATCACAGAGGTAAAAAGTATATTAATATAACTGTGTTGGTTATGCAAAACTGAGGAATGGGTAATAAAGGGATTATCTATCTTTTTAAACAATAAACATTTTCAAGTAGACTGTCCCTTTAACAAATGGATTGTCACTTTAATAGCACATAGAAAAAGGCATGTTTATTATCAAAAGGCCTGAACAACATCAGTCTTTCCATCTCTGCCCCCATGTACAATTAATTTGAAAGTTTCTTTCGCTGATCTTGAAGTTTGGAGATTTGCTCCTATCTTCTTTGTTCCTCTATTAAACATCAATGGTTTGTTCTTTTGACATACTTGTACTTTAGCCAATCAGTGCTGACTCCTAGGTAGCTGCACGGGAGTGAGCACAATGTTATCTATATGGCACTAGCTGTAAACAACTGTCAAAATGGTCTAAAATAAGAGGCGGCCTTCCAGGGCTTAGAAATTTGCATATGAGCCTACCTTAGTTTAGCTTTCAACAAAGAATACCAAAGAACAAAGCAAATTAGATGATAAAGGTAAATTGGAAAGTTGTTTAAAATTGCATATCCTATTTTAATCATGAAAGTTTAATTTTGACTAGACTGTCCCTTTAACCTTTTTGTGCAGGATTCTTTCTGAATATAAATTAGTGACACCTACATAAAAGGTCTAAAAAAACTTAAAGAATTTGCATGATTTTTCTCCATGCCAGTGAGTTTTTCGTCATCGGCCCTTATAATATTAATAACAGATTTATTTAAGAATGTATTTTGTTTTAGTCTCAAACATTTACAGTATAGTATTTAAGGAAGCAACCTTCTTTAAATGGACATAAAACAGGTTGAGATCTGTGCATATCCTTAAAGGGCTAATTAATTAAAATAGTTTGCATAAAATAATTGTTTAAAAATGACTGACAAGTATTTTAAAATAATTTTCCAAAATAAGCAAAATGAATTACATAGCTAAACTGCCTGGAGCAGCCAACTCCACCCCCCCCCCTTATCAGTGTTTAGACACAGGCATTGTATTTCAACTGAGTTCACAGCTTCTAGGCATGCTCCAGCAGATAATCCCTATGCACTTTTGCATTCTGCTAAAACAACAATATATATTATAGATACAGCCATAGAAGGAAATGTGTAGGGGAGTTAGAGCTTTACAATTCAGAAACTAAAAAGAAAGGGTTAATGGCGAGGCTCTGCAGTATAAATTTGCAGGTAAAGTAATTAAAGTACATATTATTATATTTTGTCTCTACCCCAACTTGTTGTATGTCCCTTTAACTTCTGTTTTCATTTTTTTTTTGGCAGAAAGTGAAGTGGCTTCTGAAAACATGGGTATCTTATAAGAAAAAATGTGACTAAAACACAATAAAAATCGTTTTGTTAAACAATCAAATAGACTGATGTATAGCACAAGAGACACAGATGGAATGGAAAAAAAATAACTTTTGGATGATTCCAGTTTGGTTTGACCTTCTGTTTTATTATTTTACAAACTTTTAAGTGTTGAACTGGAGTGAAAAATAATTCATGTTAAAGAGAGAGATAGTACTCTGCAACAACTGGAAGATTTCACCTTTTCTCTTAAATAGAACCTTAAGAAACTGGTTTATGGGCAACAGAAGATATTTAATCTGCTGACACATCCTTAAGAAGTTGTGTGTTCGTCCCTCCTGCTCAACATTCTATGCTGGGGACTTAAGTCAGACTGACTGAAAATCAAAACAAAACATTGGTTCTAATATAAAAAAATAGCATTTCTGATGGCTAAATATTGTTACATTTTTATTTTATCTATATGAGCTAATATCAGGATTAAAATAATATTTCTAAGGTGTAAAGATATTATTTCCAGTTTCTGTACAGTTAAAATGCATGCTTTTTCATAAATCTGTTAAAATAAAGTGTGAAAACAATTCTAAATTTATATATAAACAATCCATTTAAAAATGACACTGGCAACTCGCAATATATATATATATATATATATATATGTGCATATGTATATATATATATATATATATATATATACAGGTAGCCCTCCGTTTACGCCGGAGTTAGGTTCCAGAAGGAATGGTTTTAAATCGAAACCCAGTTTATAATGTAAGTCAATGGGAAGTGAGGGAGATAGGTTCCAGGCCCCTCTCAAAATTGTCATAAGTAACACCTAATACATTATTTTTAAAGCTTTGAAATGAAGACTTTAAATGCTAAACAGCATTATAAACCTAATAAAATAATCACACAACACAGACTTCACTTGCATTTTTCTGCAAACAGTTCTTTCTATGCATTCCAATCTGGACTGATTTATAGACAGGAAGATCTTGTTCCTTTGAAATCTGCTTGATAGCTCAGGTCTGGTTAAACTGATTAATTTCAGCTTGCTTGGCTTTGCTGCAACATAAGCGGACAGCTCCACCTACTGGCTATTTTAATAAATGCACTGCTTCTCAATGCTTTTCAATAGCAGTCACATGACTGGAAAAAAAGGTTGTTATTCTGAAACGGTGTAAATTGAACCGTTGTAAACCGAGGGCCACCTGTATGTATATATATATATATATATATATATATATATATATATATATATATATATATATATATATGTGTGTGTTTAGAAAAACACATGAATTTATCATAGAACCTTATCTACCATTTTTAAATGAATAACCCATATTTGCAAATATTAGTGAAGAAAACATTTCGTTTTTATATAAATCTTACTCATTTCTGCCACGTCATCCATGAAGGCCAACTTCCTAACATATGGGGGCCTCAGATCAGTATTTTGGAATCTTTAAGGGCCTTGGCTAAATATTTTTGAACCCTTAAGGGCTGCATTTGAATGTATTGCTACACACAAATAATAATATATTTCCTAAAAAAGTCCAGTGGCACAGGGTCTTGTTTAGGTAATGTTGCAGGGTATCCTCTATTTACTGGTCTCCCCTCCATATGGATCTTTTGAGTTGTGCACATCTTGTTTGTACATCACCAGAATTCCCCAAAACACACATTTTTAACTCTGTTTTTTCTTGGGGTCACAAAACTATGGCACACATTCTTAGATTTGCTTTTTCCCAGGGGGCCACAAAAACTAGCTCAAATGGCTGCATGTAGCCCATGGGCTGCCAGTCAGCCATACTTGATTTACATGACACAAATTGATTTTTAGTATATATCTTAGAGCAGTAAAAATGCATCACCTTATTGTGTTGATGCCATCTTGTTAAGTTCCATCAAAGGAAGCAATGGCTTGATTGTGTATAGCTAAAAACAAAGTTGATAAGAAAGCACACAAAGTATTGTAAAATATAGTATGACTACTAATCCCTTAAACCAACCATCTATTTGTGTGAGGGAATAGTTGCTGAAATACTTATATTAGACAATAAAGACATTGTAATTACAAGACTTTTCTACAGTCTAGCAAAAAATTAATATAGTGTGAGACTTTTTGAAAATGTTTTGAATGCATTAAAACCTTGTTTACCCAGGAGCCAGTCTGGACTTGTTACTGTAGTAGGTAAGGCAAGACACTGTCATCATGTTAGTAAAATCTCAATTGAGGTTCAGTTCCTTATCTACAAATCTCTGCTGAAACCACTTAGGGACATATATGTAGCAGGGTTACATGTGTCCTTCTAATTACCAGAATTGGAAAACTTAATTTTTAGACAAAAATTACAGGAAAACTGGGCAAAATATATAATTAAAGTATAATGCAAAGTTGTTTTACTAGAAATAATTAGACATTTAAAAAAAAAATCTCAAAGTGTTTGCTGTCCATTTAAGCCTGCAATATTCAGCTGAGGCTCACTTTCTGCCTTTCTATGCATCAGGAATAATGCAGCACTTAATTCTATTATAGGTTTTTAAATGCTAAACCTGTCATAAATGAGTTTGTTTTCCCATAGAAATAAAATGTCTTACAAGTGACTAAATATGGATTGTATTTAATAATTTACCATTTACAAAGGTTTGATTGATCTGGTTTAGTCACTTTTTACTTAGGTGGCCTGCAGCCAAGCAGAGATATTTGGAAATCTTGAACCAAGAGTAACTTTTAATACCATTAATTTTAAGAGAACTGAGTGTTATAGCCTAGATACCATTATATGGATAACAAATAAAGCAATGTAAATACACAGGGCTCTATTCACAAAGAAATATATTGCAGGTGAAGTGTAGGCGATTTGAAATCTTAGCCCTGCACAATGTATAGTTAATCCTGCATACAATTCAGCTGCAATTCTCCTATTTTAGGTGAATTGTACACAGCATTAAAGGGACATGAAACCCACATTTTTTCTTTCATGATTTAGAAAGAGCATGTGATTTTAAACAACTTTCTAATGTACTTCTATTATCTAATTAGCTTCATTATCTTGATATTCTTTGCTGAAAAGCATATCTAGATATGCTCCGTAGCTGCTGATTGGTAGATGCACAAAGATGTGCATTGCTATTTCTTCAACAAAGGATATCTAAATAATGAAGCAAATTAGATAATAGAAGTCAATTGGAATGCTATTTAAAGTGTCAGTAAACTTTAAAAATAATGTTATATAAGTCTGCACATATTAGCCAAACATGTATAAAACATAATTTCCCCTATTAATTAAAAAAAAAAAAAAAAAACACTGTTTCACAGACCCACTCTCTGCTCTCTTTTTTTTTTTTTAAATTAATTTGGGAAATTATGTTTTATAAATGTTTGGCTAATATAATGTTATATAATTCTGCACTGTTGCAGAATTATATAACATTATTTTTAAGGTTTACTGTCCCTTTAAAATTGTATTCTCTACCTGACTCATGATAGAAAATGTTTGCGTTTAGTGTCCCTTTAACTATGGAATATACAGGGATAACTCAGCTCTTCTTGCAGGAACTACTCACTGGGTTTGGCCCTTCATAAATCATAGTTAATGGCGAGAATTTAAATGTTTAAATTCACAGGCCATTTAAGTCTTAAAGGGGCATTGAACACTAAATACCTTTTTATAAGCATAGTTATTCCCTGCATCCATCTAGTCATGGGTGCCACCATTTTGAAATCTACCTTTCACTACTTTCCAGTGCTGATATGTTTGCACATGTGCAGCAATTCTTCATATACCTGCAGTGCAACTTACGTTCCAAAATGGGAGCACCCATGATTAGAGGGGGGTACATGAAATATATTTATTATTGAATGCCCTTTAACAAATAGAACCCACAGTGTAATTTGCTGACATTAATCCCTGTCTCTTTTGCAGTTAACACACACTCTTTTGTCATTTCCATTATAACTTCCTCTACTTGCCTTTCGTCTCTGCAGCTGTCGTAATCTGCAATTACTCTGTATTCTACATCACCCTCTTCTCTACCAATAATTTAATGTATAAAGTCAATCTGCCACATATATAATATATATATATATATATATATATATATATATCCTACTGTCCAATCAAAAACATGTATATAGGCAAAGTGTTAAACATTTTATTTCATTTTTCTGTTATTGTGACTGAAAGGGGGTTTGTCTTAACACATTGGGAAAACTGTACACACATGGGGTGGGAATGAAGGCGGATGAGACACAATAGCGTTATTTATCTCATTTTTAGCCATCTCTATCACAGACCCATATGTCTTTTTGCAGAGAAAGGGTCAATGACAAATATTAGCAAATTTATGTTTTCTTTTGTCTAAATTTTAAAAGCTTACAATAGAAATTTGTAATAAATGGATGGGATTTTTGTATCTGATAAACAACAATTCTTACACATCCATCATTGTTAAACTAAATAAAGTGTTTATAGACTGAGACTGTTTTTTTGTGTGTATATTATAGGGAAATGTGATGTGACTTAGTTGCTTGAAGTTGTTCATTAGTTGTTTCCTTATGTGTTTTTATATAAACTTTGCTATAATTGACTTATTCTTATATTTTATAAAGTGTGCTTGCTGCCCTGGCATTTGTACATTGATATATAAAAAATTGTTTCCCAGCATGCATGTAAAGTGATGGCAGTAGCTGGACTAGTAACAAAAACATATTGACAACACCCTTATCCAGTACCTCTTCTGCTTTTAAAGGGACATGAAACCCAATTTTTTTTCTTTCACGATTAAGATAGAGAATACAATTTTAAACAACTTTCTAATTTACTTCTATTATCTAATTGGTTTCATTATCTTGGTCTAATTTATTGAAGAAGCAGCAATGCACTAATGGTTTCTAACTGAACACATGGGTGAGCCAATCACAATTAATATATATATCTATATATATAGAATAGATGAAACTTGCACTCACTGGATTTTTAAAAAAGGTGCTTTATTTAGCACAAAAAAGTGACGTTTCGGGGATCAATCACCCCTTCATCCCGGTCAGACCGGTCTGATGAAGGGGTGATTGATCCCCAAAACGTCACTTTTTTGTGCTAAATAAAGCACCTTTTCTAAAAATCCAGTGAGTGCAAGTTTCCTCTATTCTGTATCAAACCGTGCCTGCACCCTGGTAGATGCCTTTTAAGTGAGAGTGCGCTTTCTCTGCTTTATCTATCTATATCTATATATATATATATATATATATATATGCAGCCACCAATCAAAATCTAGAACCTAGGTTCTCTGCTGCACCTGAGCTTGCCTAGATAAACCTTTCAGCAAAGGATAACGAGAGAAAGAAGCAAATTAAATGATAGAAGTAAATTGGAAAGTTGTTTAAAATGGTATTCTCTATCTGAATCATGAATAAAAAAAATTGGGGTTTCGTGTCCCTTTAACTCTGAGATGCATTACAGCTAGGCCTATTGGCAACACCAGCATGCTGAACTAGTAGTGTCACTTGACATACAATAGGAATTAAAAGAGCGACTTTTCCAAACAAAGGCCTGGGGGTCGTAATTCCGCCCCCACTGCTATTTTTCTGGACCTTTACTGTAAATGTATTCCTATTAGTAACACACACAGTTCTCTCCAACAGGCCTCTTTTCTAATATGTTCCTATTTCTGGATCTGTTTATATTTGTAGGTCTGTGGCATATATTTTGCTAAAGATTTACTCTTTTTTTTAAATATAGAAGTTTACTTTTGTCTCCTGATTAATAGAATAAATTATAACTCATTCAATTAAAGAATTTAGACAACCCTAAGATAAACAAATAGATCTATAAAAGGGACAGTCTAAACCTTAGTCATCTTAAAGTCTTACTTTAGATTATGCTGCAAATAGCCTCCGGCACCCCTTTCTATATCAAGCAGCAGGAACAGTAAAAAAATATTTTAAAATTAATATTGTTTCTGGTCACTTTGAAATGGCTGCCAAGCTCCGCCCACTGATGACATCATGATCAGGGCTGCATAATAGGTTCACTAGTAACAAAAGACTCACTTATTAGATTCAACAGACTGTCAATGCTATTCAGCAGAGTGCTTAGATGCAGCCCTGATACGGTATGCAGCTTAATCTAAGGTAACCCTCTAAGATGTCAACTGTCCCTTTAAGATAAATGGAGTAAAATGATTAAAAGTGAAGATAAATTAAGAATATGTATAAAAAAGATAGGTGCATACCGTATTGTGAAAAATAAGCAAAGGAAATGTAAAAATGACTGAAGACATTGAAAATTTTTTTTAAATTGTAGCTGGGGGTAGAGAGGGAGAATCAGTGGCAGTTGGCCAATATGGGCAGCATGGGTAGGGTTGCCACCTCTGCCATGTTTTCCTGAACACTTATGAGTTACACATGCTGCAGGGTATGCAGGGAGGAACATGTATTGTGTTTCTGGACAGCACTATTCATATTCTTCCCTGCAGCATGTGTAACTTATAAGTGTTCTGTATTTTAAGGGACGGGTGGCAACCCTAAGCATGGGGTTAGCCGTACCAAGTAAAATCACCCCAAAAAAATAAATAAGAAGAATAAGAAATGCATTAATTAAATAAAATGTTCAAATTATATGTAATCCTACATAACAGGACCTCTTCAACACCACTCGGCAGCCCACCCTTATAAACTAACACATCCCTTGTTGTAAGAGAGAGCCTTCCTATTGGTTTACAGAGTCTCTGTTTAATTTATTCATGAGCTGTGAATTGGATTCAGCTGCATGTGACTTCCATTTTCCTTGTGTGTAGCAAAGTTATAAACAGCAGAAGTGGGGACATTACAGCTGCAGAGTAAAGGGAAATCTTTAGTATTTATGGAGTCATATCTAGCAGATGTGGGGTTCTCATGACATTGCTCCTTCCCGCTAGACCTTCACTTAAGCCTGTAGTTTAAGCAGCCTTTCATTTACGGGAGTGCTGCTAAAGGCGAGTAGAAATCCCGGACTTTGTTACTTTTCCCTTCCCTACAGCTTTGCTACATGTACTGTATATATATGTTTAAAGTTCTCGTGCAAAACTTAATTACACACTATATTGCACCAGAACTTTAAACACATCAGTGACGTGCAGTGACGTCAGAGGCTGGTGAGGCAGTGGCAGGATACACCTTCATTCTTTAGATATCCTTTGTTGAAGAAATAGCAATGCACATGGGTGAGCCAATCACATGAGGTATCTATGTGCAGCCACCAATCAACAGCTACTGAGCATATTTAGATATGATTTTCAACAAAGGACATCAAAAGAATGAAGAAAATTAGATATTAGATGTAAATTGGAAAGCTATTTAAATTTGCATATGGGTTTCATGTCCCTTTAAATGGTGTCTTGGAAAACTGGTCAACTTAGTAAACATCTGATTTTAGTCTAAAAGGATTGTAACAGAAACTCTTGCCAGATAACACAATGCTTGCTCTGATTATGAGATCTAGAAATCCATGCCCATTAAAATATGTTTAAAACATACTTTTTACTTTAATGCTGCAAATTATGCTTATAGATTCTTTCATTACATAAGGGATGAGAGTCAGAGGGGGAGGAAGAGAGACAGAGAGAGAGAGAAAGAGACCATGGGGGAGAACAACACATAAGAAGAGAGATGGATAGATAGAGAGAGACACACAAACACACAAGGGGGGGGGGGAGCTACAGAGAGTTCAGAAAATTAGTCTATAATTTAGTGTGAAGTACAGAGGCAAGCTGCTAAGTTAGTGGGTGTAAAGTTTGAGTAAACAAAATACAAAAACGACCCTGCTGTAAAAGAGTAAACAAACACTAAACCACATTAATTAAATTATCATTTTCACTAACAGAATCCCTTTCAGTAAAATCTTACTTTAATAAGATGTGGCTGAAACACTGCTCTCTGTGCCTCTTTTCCTGCTCTGCAAGGATTCAGGAAGTGACAGTGGCACATTCCACTGCACTTAGAGGGGAAGAACAGAACGCTCTTTTTCACTTTAGCAAAGCTAGCAGGTTCACAGGACAGCAACAAAATATATGAAACTTGTTTTTTTCCATTTTTATTTTGTTTTATATGATTTAACATCCAGCCCCAACCCTATGTTCCACTTACTAATGCCTCTTGCTGGATTGGTTCAGCCCAAATAGGACTGCCTCAAATAAGCAGTTAATGGGCCATGCAATGATCTTAACCACTTGCATCCAGTAGGTGGCGTGGCATGTTGTGTAATGGGGGGCAGACCTGCTTGTGCCTCTCCATTGCACAACATATAGCTGTGAGAAAAAAAAATGCTGGGGAAAAAAAAATATTTTTTTTTTTTTAAAGCCAATAAAAAAATATATATTTTTGCCCATATGAGAGGTGAAGCACTGCCTCACCTGCCTCTAGTGACTGCACATCACTGAAACACATATATACATACATATATTAAAACCTGAGTCTCGTATATCCACACACAAAACAAATATAAATATATATATATATATATAATTATATATATATATATACATATAATTATATATATATATATATATATACATATACAATATATAGTCTGAATCATAGGGCACTCTACTCATCATTTTGCTGTAAGGAATGCTTAGCATTTCTATATAGAAGCACAACATAATTAACCAGTGCAGTGCACTCATTATCAATATATACTCAGCATCACTTTGATAATGTGATATTTGTTTTTAAGTGTAGTAAAGGTCATGCTTAACTTTAGAGGTACATTGGAGAGAGTGTAGAGGTCATCTTACTCACAGAGGCCGGCACCACCATTAAATATCTACCTTATACATTGCAGCAGCATTATTATTAGTGTACTCATCATTATACAGCGCAGCTTGCTCATTATCAGTGAGCAGATATTCAGTTCAGAATTATTATACAGCACAGAATACTTATGGTGTATGTTTCATGCCAGAGTTGGTGTTTGATTTTAGTTGCCTCTCCAACACAGAACTTCACCAATCGACATTGGGGACAATATTGAAATTTGTAGGGAAACCACAAGAGAGAAGCAAAATGAAAGAAAATACCATGTCCATCAACAACGAATATTTTCTGCAGAAAATAATTATTTGTAAAGCTTTTCATATTGTTTCTCAACCATAGCTATTTTATAATTACATATAATTCATTTTCCTTTTTGCTGTAGCTAATTTTAAATGAATGTAATAATGTCAAATGTTTCAATGAAGCAGAAAAAAATTTAACTTTAAAAAAAAAAAATTTGTTTAGTAAATATTTTTCCCCACACAGACATAGTGTTACACAATATAGTTTATTGATTATAGAATTTTCTGGACACTTTGTACATGTTTTTCTCCTTAGTCAGTAGTCTTTTAGTTGTTCATTTTAGTTTTACAATGCCATAGACAAGAAGCCTTAAAAAAAAAAAAATCACAATCCATGATCCCGTGTATAAAGCATTGTTGAGTTCATTGCTATACCATCTGAGAGTGAAACATATCTGGAGCCAGCGAAACATCACAATACTGAGTGTGAGTGTGAGTGTGACGTGGAGCAGCTTGATGGAAGCATCTCTTTGGATGTCTTGGCAGAGGAAATGGACATCTTGGATCTCCTCCGGAATTGATCCAACACCCTCTCCCTGAACTCTTCTGAAACATAATAATATACAAAAGGGTCTACACAACTGTTGAAAGAACTGATGGCCAAACAGAGCATGTAGGTTAGGTATAGATCACCGTAGGCATGAAGGCATCCCTCAGAGTAGTGGATCAGAAGCACTATGTTGCTTGGTGTCAATAATAAAACTACTATGACCAATACTAGGGCAGTTAGCTTTACTGCATAGGCATATTTCTCCCCGCTCGACATCAGTGCTCGAATGACAGAAACATAACAAAATATTATGATAATCAAAGGCAGAAGGAAACCTAAGGCAATAAGGCAAATAAAATACAAAAACAAGTATCTTGCTTGCTCATGCCTAGGAAGGACATCATGACACAGGATGAGATCTGTCTCTGATAGGGGGTAAGACTGTCGCAATGTGGTCAAAGGCAAGATGGATAAAAAAGAGATGAGCCAAGAAGCAGAGCACATGAATATGGCAAAAAACTTGCTTCGAAATGTCCGTGAGAAAAAAGGATGCACCACTGCCACATAGCGATCCACACTGATGCTCATGAGGAGCAGGATAGTGCAAAATATATTCCCATAAAAACAGCTTGTTAAGGCCCTGCACATTACCTCCCCATATATCCAGTTGTTGCCCAAGAAATAGTAAGAGATCTTGAAGGGCAACATGAGAATAAGCAAAAGATCAGCAACTGCTAGGTTTATCAGGAAGACAGTGGAAGTCATCTTCTTGACCTTGGTTGCCAACACCCAAAGTGCAAGGCCATTTGATGGTAAACCCACAAGGAAAACCACTGTGTAGAGAGAGGGTATGAGCACCACTGTAATGGAACTTCTAAGCTGCTCCCTAGAATGCTCCGAGATGGAGAGGAATGTCTGGTTCTTCCAAAACACTATATCCCCTGGCAGGGATCGTGGACACAGGACATTCTCAGTGAGGCTTGTGTCATTAAGCTGTTCCTCCCCATTATAATCTGTAGGGAAATACAGAATTAGAGGTTAGATTAGCCAAATACAAAAATATATACCTGGATATAAAGAGCATGAAAGGGTATACATGCATTGTGATACAGGACCAATGTAACTATGCCATAAAAACACATAGATCTATCTATTTAACTATCTGTCTGTGTGTCACAATTTATTGATGCATTGAGATATATATATATATATACATATTATATCTTTTTAACATTCACCATCCACATCCTATTGAAATTTAGTATAGCATAGCTGAAAACTATTATAAAAAGGCCTTTTGCAGGTCTGTATATTAAATATACATTTGCATAACACATTTTATTACTATGCTGTAGTTATTCTTCAGTCTCTTGTTTTATTTTTTTAAATGTTTTTTTTTTTTCAACCAATTTAAAATAAAAAGGTATATTGGTAAGACAATATATTCAATTCTTTTAGCTTCCGGCTTTCCTTTAAATGTGATTCTGTGATTTATTTTATTGAAAGTAAAGAAGATTTTGTTGTGATAATAAAGATTCCTGGTAGAATAGACTGAAGCACGACACTCTGGGAGGACTATGTGAGTACAAGGCGACACTACTGTGTTTGGTAGCGTTATTTTGGAAAAGTGACACTGGATATCATCTTCAGAGATTCAGGGTATGGTCTTTGACAAGTTTTGATGCACTATTAGCTTTTTGAACTTTATAAAGGCCCTTATATTCAGTGCACTGAATTTAGTTTTGGTACTGGGAGCTGTGACAGTATTCATGGGTGTATCCATATAAATCATGGCTTGTGACAAGTTTTTTATTGCGCAATAGTCTGTATTGTAAGCTAAATATCTTGCCATAAAACAGGTTGTGATCTGTGCATATCCTAAAAGGGTTAATTATGTAAAATAGTTTGCATAAAAAAATGTTTAAGAAATGTTGGGAAGTATTTTAAAATAATTTTCCAAAAATAAGCAAAAATACTTAAAATAGCTATGCTGTCTGGACACTGTGCTTCACCCCTCTTATCAGTGTTTAGACACAGGCATTGTATTTCCCCTGAGCTCACAGCTTCTAGGCATGCTCCAGCAGATAATACCTATTAATTTGTGCATTCGACCAAAACAACAAGAGATTATGGGGTCGAATTATCAAGCTCCGAACGCAGCTTGATGTCCCTTGTTTCTGGCTAGCCTGCAGGCTCGCCGGAAACAGAAGAAAATAGAAGTCTAAAGACCGCTGTTCAAAAACCTGTCCGCCTGCTCTGAGGCCGCGGACAGCAATCAACCCGATCAGATACAATCAGGTTGATTGACACTGTTTGCTAGCGGCCGATAGGCCGCAAATCTGCAGGGGGCGGCATTGCACCAGCAGTTCACCAGAACTGCTTGTGCAATGCTGAATGCAGAGAGCGTATGCTGTCCGCATTCAGCGATGTCTGTCAGACATGATCCGCTGATCGGATAATGTCAGACAGACATTTGATAATTTGGCCCCATAGATACAGCCATAAAAACAATTTTAAAGGGACATCCCAGACAAAATTTGGAATTTGCATAGATGCATTGTAGTTTTGAATAGAAGCATTTTTGTAATATATATGTATTAGAAAAAAAATGCTTCTAATAAAAGCTATAGCTGTTTCAAAAGTATATTTAAGCATGCTCTGTGCACCAGCATTTTACCATGTGGTAATGACTTACAGGTAGATTACAAGTTTTGCGTTATTGCTTTTAACGCTGAAAAAATAGCAATTTTAGCGTAATGGCAGTAACGCACTATTATGAGTTGTGTCGGTATTGCTATACTGCAAGCATTTTAGCCTGTAACGCAACGTCCATCCTGCACTCAAAAAAATGACGTTTTTGTGTGTGATTTCTATAGCGCCAGTATTGCAGATTGTGCGGTCCGGCTAAAATGCTTGTGTTACAGCCTATACCGACACGATCCATACTGCCATCTGAGAGCAGTAGTTATGAGTTTTGTGTAACAAAAATGTATTAGAAAACTCATAACTAAAATGTTACAATGTACACTAAAACCCATAAACTACATATTAACCCTTAACCGCCGCCCTCTTGCATTGCAAACATTATATTAAATTGATTAACCCCTAATCTGCCGCTTACCCACATCACGACTATTGAATAAATGTATTAACCCCTGGTCTGCCACCCCCGACATCGCCGACACTATAATAAAGTTATTAACCCCTAATCCACCGCTCCCCGACATCGGCAACACTATAATAAAATTATAAACCCCTAAACCTCTGGCCTCCCACATCGCTGCCACTAAATAAACCTATTAACCCCTAAACCTCCGGCGTCCCATATCGCTGCCACTAAATAAACCTATTAACCTCTAAACCTGCGGCCTCCTACATCTCTGCAACTAAATAAACCTATTAACCCCTAAACCCGGGGGACCCCCACATCGCAAAACACTAAATTAAACTATTAACCCCTAAACCTAACATCCGCCTAACTTTAAATTAAAATTACAATCCTATAATATAAAAGGCCAAGTGTGTTTGTCCAAAGCTGTCATGCGCAGTAGAGACTGCGTGAGGACAAACACACCTGACCTTCAACAGACTGACCTGAGTCGCATCTGTGGCTGATCGGTCGTGACAGGGAGCGGGGCCGGACGTGATGCGGGTGTGTCGGTGTGGGCTGGGCGTGACTCGGTGTGGTGGGGCAGGGCTGGGCGTGATGCGGGTTGGGTCGGGCGGGGCCAGGCGGCAGACCAGCTGTGAAAGAGAGAGCTCAAAAGAGGGGGGATAGAGCGAGAGCAAAAGAGGGGGGATAAAAAGAGCAAAAGAGGGGGAAAAGATAGCAAAAGAGGGGGATAGAGAGAGCAAAAGAGAGGGAGAGAGACAGTAAAAGAGGGGGGGGAGGGAAAGAGCAAAAGAGAGGGAGAGAAAGTGTGGAGAGAGAGAGCAAAAGAGAGGGAGAGAACAGCAAAAGAGAGGGGGGAAAGAGAGCAAAAGAAGGGGGAGAGAGAGAGCTAAAGAATTGGGAGAGAGACAGCAAAAGAGAGGGAGAGAAACAGCAAAAGAGAGAGGGGAAAGAAAGCAAAAGAAAGGGGAGAGAGCGCGCAATAGAGGGGGGATAGAGAGAGCAAAAAAGGAGGAGAGAGAGACAGAAAAAGAGAGGGGGAGAGAGCAAAAGAAAGGGGGGGAGAGAGCAAAAGAGTGGGGGGAGAGAGAGAGAAAGAGAGGGGTGAGAGAGAGAGCAAAAGATGGGGATAGAGAGAGCAAAAGAGGGGGGATAGAGAGAACAAAAGAGAGGGGGGGAGAGAGCAAAAGAGAGGATGGGGAGAGAGAGCAAACGAGAGGGGGAGAAAGAGAGCAAAAGAGGGGGGATAGAGAGAGCAAAAGAGAGTCAGAGAGGCAGCAAAATAGAGAGGAAAAAAAAGGTGGGGAGAGTAAAATAGAGGGGGGGAGATAGAGCAAAAGAGAGGGGGAGATAAACAGCAAAAGAGAGGGGGGAAGAGAACAAAATAAAGGGGGGAGAGAGAGAGAGAGCAAAAGAGGGGGGATATAGAGAGCAAAAGAGGGGGAGAGAGACAGCAAAAGAGAGGGGAAGGGAGCAAAAGAATAGGAGGAGAGAGAGAGCAAAAGAGGGGGGATAGAGAGAGCAAAAGAGGGGAGATAGAGCAAAAGAGAGGGGGAGACAGAGAGCAAAAGATGTGTCATAGAGAAAACAAAAGAGGGGGGATATAGAGAACAAAAGGGGGGGGAGCAAAAGAGAGGGGGAGGGAGCAAAAGAGGGGGGATAGAGAGAGCAAAAGAGGGGGGATAGAGAGAGCAAAAAAGAGGGAGAGAAAGCAAAACAGGGGGAGAGAGAAAAAAAAGTGGGGAGAGAGAGAGTGAAAGAGGGGGTTAGAGAGAGCAAAAGAGAGGGAGAGAAACAACAAAAGAGAGGGGGAGGGAGCAAAAGAGGGGGGATAGAGAGAGCAAAAGAGGGGGGATAGAGAGAGCAAAAAAGAGGGAGAGAAAGCAAAACAGAGGGAGACAGAGAAAAAAAAGTGGGGAGAGAAACAACAAAAGAGAGGGGGGAAGAGATCAAAAGAAAAGAGAGAGAGAGAGCAAAATAGGGGGATAGAGAGAGCAAAAGAGAGGGGGGAGAGAGAGCAAAAGAGAGGGGGAGAGCGAGAACAAAAGAGAGGGGGGAGAGAGAGATCAAAAGAGAGGGGAGAGAGAGCAAAAGCGAAGGGGGAGAGAGAGAGCAAAATAGAGAGAGGGGGAGAGAGAGAGCAGAAGAGAGGGGGAGAGAGAGCTCAAAAGAGGGGGGGTAGAGAGAGAGCAAAAGAGAGAGAGCAAAAGAGGGGGGATAGAGAGAGCAAAAGAGAGGGGGGGAGAGAGCAAAAGAGAGGGGGAGAGCGAGAACAAAAGAGAGGGGGGAGAGAGCAAAAGCGAAGGGGGAGAGAGAGAGCAAAATAGAGAGAGGGGGAGAGAGACCTCAAAACAGAGGGGGAGAGAGCAAAAGAATGGGGGGAGAGAGAGAGCAAAAGAGGGGGTTGAGGGCAAAAGAGGGAGAGAGACAGCAATAGAGAGGGGGAGAGAGCAAAAGAGAGGGGGGGAGAGAGAGCAAAAGAGAGGGGGAGAGCGAAAACAAAAGAGAGGGGGGAGAGAGAGATCAAAAGAGAGGGGGAGAGAGCAAAAGCGAAGGGGGAGAGAGAGAGCAAAATAGAGAGAGGGGGAGAGAGAGAGCAGAAGAGAGGGGGAGAAAGAGCTCAAAAGAGGGGGGTAGAGAGAGAGAGCAAAAGAGGGGGATAGAGAGAGCAAAAGAGGGGGGATAGAGAGAGCAAAAGAGGGGGGAAAAGAGAGCAAAAAGGGGGATAGAGAGAGCAAAAGAGAGGGAGATAGACAGTAAAAGAGGGGGGAGGGAAAGAGCAAAGGAGAGGGAGAGAAAGTGGGAGAGAGAGCAAAATAGAGGGGGAGAGAGCAAAATAGAGGGGGGGAAAGAGAGGGGGAGAGAGAGAGCAAAAGAGAGGGGAGAGAGAGATAGAGAGTACAAAAGAAAGGAGGAAAGAAACAGCAAAAGAGAGGGAGAGAAACAGCAAAAGAGAGGGGGGAAAGAGAGCAAAAGAAAGGGGAGAGAGAGAGCTAAAGAATTGGGGAGAGAGACAGCAAAAGAGAGGGAGAGAAACAGCAAAAGAGAGAGGGGAAAGAAAGCCAAAGAGAGGGGGAAGAGAGAGAGAGCAAAAGATGGGGATAGAGAGAGCAAAAGAGGGGGGATAGAGAGAACAAAAGAGAGGGGGGAGAGAGAGAGCAAAAGAGAGGGGGGAGAAAGAGAGCAAAAGAGGGGGGATAGAAAGAGCAAAAGAGAGGGGATAGAGAGAGCAAAAGAGAGAGAGAGAGAGGCAGCAAAATAGAGAGGGGAGGGAGGAAAAAAAGGGGGGAGGGGGAGAGTAAAAGAGAGGGGGAGAGATAGAGCAAAAGAGAGGGGGAGATAAACAGCAAAAGAGAGGGGGGAAAGAAAACAAAATAAAGGGGAGAGAGAGAGAGCAAAAGAGAGGGGATATAGAGAGCAAAAGAGGGGAGAGAGACAGCAAAAGAGAGGGGAAGGGAGCAAAAGAAAGGGGGGAGAGAGAGAGCAAAATAGGGGGGGATAGAGAGAGCAAAAGAGGGGGGATAGATAGAGCAAAAGAGAGGGGGAGACAGAGATCAAAAGATGTGTCATAGAAAAAACAAAAGAGGGGGGATATAGAGAACAAAAGAGAGGGGGGAGAGAAAAATAGAGGGGGAGAGAGCAAAAGAGTGGAGATAGAGAGAGCAAAAGAGAGGGAGATAAAGCAAAACAGAGGGGGAGTGAGCAAAAAAGGGGGGAGAGAGAGAGTGAAAGAGGGGGTTAGAGAGAGCAAAAAAGAGGGGGAGAGATAGAGCAAAAGAGAGGGAGAGAAACAACAAAAGAGAGGGGGGGAAGAGATCAAAAGAAACGAGAGAGAGAGCAAAATAAGGGGATAGAGAGAGCAAAAGAGGGAGAGAGAGACCTCAAAACAGAGGGGGGAGAGAGCAAAAGAAAGGGGGGAGAGAGAGAGCAAAAGAGGGGGGAGAGCAAAAGAGGGAGAGAGACAGCAAAAGAGAGGTGGAGAGAGAGCAAAAGAGAGGGGGGGGGAGAGAGAGCAAAAGAGAGGGAGGGAGAGAGAGCAAAAGAGAGGGGGAGAGCAAAAGCAAAAGAGAAGGGGGAGAGAGAGATCAAAAGAGAGGGGACAGAGAGCAAAAGAGAAGGGGGAGAGAGAGAGCACAATAGAGAGAGCAGAAGAGAGGGGGAGAGAGATTGCAAAAGAGAGGGGGCAGAGAGAGCAAAATAGAGGAGGAGCATAGAGAGAGAGAGCAAGGGGTGGAACCACTGTACTGCAAAAAAATGGCCCGTGAACATGGGCTTTAGGACTAGTATAACTATATTTAAATAAATACCTACCTGTGAAATAAAAATAAACCTAACATTAAGCTATAAATTAACCTAACCTTACTATTCTAATAAAAAAAAATACTATACCAAATAAAAAATCTAAATTACAAATTTAAAAAAACCTGACTACGAGAAAAAATAAAAAATCTAAAATTACAAAAAATAATAAACACAAAAAATAATAAACGAAATTATCAAAAATAAAAAAAATTACACCTAATCTAATAGCCCTATAAAAATAAAAAAGCCCCCCCCCCCAAATAAAAACACCCCCTAGCCTACAATAAACTACCAATAGCCCTTAAAAGGGCCTTTTGTAGGGCATTGCCCTAAGTTAAACAGCTCTTTTACCTGTAAAAAATACAAAGTCTCCCAACAGTAAAACCCACCACCCAACCAACCCCCCAAAATAAAAAAAACTAACTGTAAAAAAAACCTAAGCTGTCCATTGCCCCTAACGGGGCATTTGTATGGGCATTGCCCTTAAAAAGGCATTCAGCTCTTTTTCAAATTGCCCAAACCCTAATCTGAAGGAAAAAAAACACCCCACAAAATAAAAAAAAAGACCTAACACTGACCCCAGAATATCTACTCACGGTTTCTGAAGTCCGGACATCCATCTCCATCCAGGCAGCAAGAAGTCTTCATACAGGCGGCGACATCTTCATCCATTGCGGGGGCATCTTCTATCTTCATCCCGGTGGAGCGGAGCGGTGAAGACATCCAGCGTGGAGCATCCTCTTCATACGGTCCCCGCCGTACACTGAAGCTTCAATGCAAGGTAGCCGTTTCAAAATGGCGTACCTTACATTCCTATTGGCTGATTTGATTCTTCAGATTCAAATCAGCCAATAGGATGAGATCTACTGAAATCCTATTGGCTGTTCAAAACAGCCAATAGGATGAGAGCTACTGAAATCCTATTGGCTGATTTGAACACTGTTGGTTACTGTTGGGGGGGCTTTGTATTTTTTTATGGGTAAAAGAGCTGTTTAACTTAGGGCAATGCCCTACAAAAGGCCCTTTTAAGGGCTATTGGTAGGTTATTGTAGGCTAGGGGGGCTTTATTTGGGGGGGGGGGCTTTTTTTATTTTTATAGGGCTATTAGATCAGGTGTAATTGTTTTTATTTTTGATAATTTCGTTTACTATTTTTTGTAAGCTTAGTGTTTTTTATTTTTTTCGTAATTTAGTGTTTATTATTTTTTGTAATTTTAGATTTTTTTTAATTTTTCTCGTAGTGTTAGGTTTTTTTTAAATTTGTAATTTAGATTTTTTAATTGGCAGCATTTTTTTTTATCGTATTAGAGTAGTAAGGTTGGGTTAATTTATAGTTTAATGTTAGGTTTATTTTTATTTCACAGATACGTTTTTATTTATTTAAATATAGTTATATTGTAATTTTAATTTAAAGTTAAGGGGGTGTTAGGTTTAGGGGTTAATAGTTTAATTTAGTGTTTTGCGATGTGGGGGGCCGGCGGTTTAGGGGTTAATAGGTTTATTTAGTGGCGGCGGTGTGGGAGGCCAGAGGTTTAGGGGTTAATAACTTTATTATAGTGTTGGCAATGTCAGGGAGCGGTGGAATAGGGGTTAATAACTTTATTATAGTGCCAGCTATGTTGGGGAGCGGCGGAATAGGGGTTAATAACTTTATTTAGGTGTTGGCGATGTCGGGGCGGCAGATTAGGGGTTAATAACTTTTATTAATGTCAGCGATGTTGGGGTGGCAGATTAGGGGTGTTTATACTTGGGGTTTATGTTAGGGTGTTAGGTTTAAACATAACCTTTTTTTCCCCATAGACATCAATGGGGTTGCGTTACGGAGATTTTTCATTCCGCACTTCAGGTGTTATTTTTTTTTTAACACTCCACATTGATGTCTATGGGAGAAAGCACCCCTTGGATTTTGTGTGGTATGTAGCTTAATGCCACCATATCGCACGCACATGGAGGCTTTTCAGTAACTCGTAATGGCAGCGCTATGGAGAGTGAAAGAACGCAACTTTTGTGGCGTTAGTTTTGCACCCTGTTTAGGGCAAAACTCGTAATCTAGGTGTTAGTTTGTTAATTACTGACATGATACAAGCCCCACTGGTACTCTGAGTAGCTACAATATTTATAATGCTGGTGCACAGAGAATATCTAGCTATGCTTCACATGCAGAGAAAATGTTAACACTAAAACAGTAATAACTTTTACTAGAAGCATTTTTGCTAATACATGTATATTGCAAATATGTTTCTAATAAAAGAAGTAATTCATCTATGCACATTTAAATTTTGACCGGAATGTCCCTTTAATAGGTTATGAACCACTGCTCCCATATTATGTATTGAATAAATAAACCATGTTATGTCAGCTGTGAGCACCCAAATTCTGGCAGCAATGTTTGCAACATTATTTATAGCAATGTTATACATAATTACAAACACTGCTGCCATAGACTGCTATAGACACGTGCACGCTTCAAAACTCCTTTCAACCTACACAGGTTTAGTCTTCAACAAATTATACCAAAAGAACAACGCAAATCTGATAATATAAGTAAATTGAAAAGTTGTTAAAAATTGTACGATCTGTCTGAATCATGAAAATTGCATTTTTACTGTCCTTTAAATTAAGTTGTTTTTTTTTGCTGTTGTTTTATTTATACTGATATAACTTGTAGCATCGAATTGATTACACAACATTAGAATTTTGTCAGCACAATACACAGCTGAATTAAAAATATTGAAAAGATTTTGATTTAAATCTTTTTTTCATTGACAGCAATAGAAAATTACCGTTTTGTATCAAGAAATAAGGAGAGTGAATGAGAGTATGTGTATACGTGTGCGTGTGTATGTGTCTGTGCATGTATATGGGAGTGTGTCTGAGGGTGCGTGCTTGTGTGTGCCTGTTCATATATGTGTGTGCTCGTGAGTGTGTGTCTGTGCATATATGTGTGTGCTTGTGAGTGTGTGCCTGTGCATATATGTGTGTGCTTGTGAGTGTGTGTCTGTGCATAAATATGTGTACTCATGAGTGTATGTCTGTGCATATATGTGTGTGCTTGTGAGTGTGTGTCTGTGCATATATGTGTGTGCTTGTGAGTGTGTGTCTGTGCATATATGTGTGTGCCTGTGAGTGTGTGTCTGTGCATATATGTGTGTGCCTGTGAGTGTGTGTCTGTGCATAAATATGTGTGCTCATGAGTGTGTGTCTATGCATATATGTGTGTGCTCGTGAGTGTGTGTCTGTGCATAAATATGTGTGCTCATGAGTGTGTGTCTGTGCATATATATGTGTGCTCGTGAGTGTGTGTCTGTGCATATATGTGTGTGCTCGTGAGTGTGTGTCTGTGCATAAATATGTGTGCTCATGAGTGTGTGTCTGTGCATATATATGTGTGCTCGTGAGTGTGTGTCTGTGCATATATGTGTGTGCTTGTGAGTGTGTCTGTGCATATATTATGTGTGTGCTCGTGAGTGTGTGTCTGTGTATATATGTGTGTGCTTGTGAGTGTGTGTCTGTGCATATATTTGTGTGCTTGTGAGTGTGAGTCTGTGCATATGTGTGTGTGCTCGTGAGTGTGAGTCTGTGCATATGTGTGGGTGTGCTCGTGAGTGTGAGTCTGTGCATATGTGTGTGTGCTCGTGAGTGTGAGTCTGTGCATATGTGTGTGTGCTCATGAGTGTAAGTCTATGCATATGTGTGTGTGCTCGTGAGTGTAAGTCTATGCATATGTGTGTGTGCTCGTGAGTGTGTGCACGTGTGTGCATTAATGCTGAATACAAATATTACATACCATCATACTCCTGTGTGGCAAAAGAGTCTCCCCAGAGAGCCAGAAGAAGCAGAGAGACAGAGAAGTTTAGCAAACATCCAGATGATCCCATGATAGTGCTAGAAGTAAGTTTGTGCTAGAGATGGATTTAATAACAATAGTGCACTTCCTGTCTCTGCACATTTTCTAAAGGAAACCATGAAGGAAATAATGTTTTTGAAGGGGGAGGGAGAGCAGCATCTAAGCTCCAGATGTTTATAGTGACTTTTTAAGGAGGGGGTCAGGAACAGTAAAATAATAGTCTATGTGAAAGTATGCAGGGACTGATGGTGACATAATCATTACTTACTAGCACTAATGACATTAGGCACCATTTTCCTTTAAAAAAAAAAAAAGAATGTTGCAAAGCTGCCATATTGATGGCTAATCAATAGTACAATAGGTTTTTGATATAAGGAAGGACATTAAAAGGACACTAAACCCAAAATTGTTCTTTCATGATCCAGGTAGAGAATACAATGTTAAATAACATTCCAATTTACTTCTATTATCTAATTTGCTTCATTCTTTAGATATCCTTTGTTGAAGAAATAGCAATGCACATGGGTGAGACAATCACACAAGGCATCTATGTGCAGCCACCAATCAGCAGCTACTGAGTCTATCTAGATATGCTTTTCTGCAAAATATATTAAGATAATGAAGCAAATTAGATAATAGAAGTAAATTAGAAAGTTGTTTAAAATTGCATGCTCTTTCTAAATCATGAAAGGAAAAAATGTGGGTTTCATGTCACATCAGTTTCTGTACAAATGATAATAATAGTAATGATACAGACTGAACAATATGAGGAAGTGTAATTATTGGGCGCGATCCGATATACGGCGTAGTTTTCAGCACAAGCGAGGGAACCCGCGCCGCCCGTAGTTTCACCTCACAAATCGGGGTATTACATATAAGGCGCCGGCAGTTCCTAAAGTGCCGTAAGTCGGACAAACTAGCGATGTCTAGAAATAAGCGTAACTACACATATCTGGAGTCGCCAGTGACTTATGGCACTTTAGAAACTGCCTGCGCCTAAAAAAACTAACTAAAGTATAAAATCTCCCGTAACTGTCTAACACGCCTCCCAAACATCATCCCGACACGTATACCCCTATATTCGCAATCCCCCCTCTCACTCCTAATAATAAATGTATTAACCCCTAGACCGACAACCCCACACAACGCAATAAGCCTAATTATTAACCCCTAAACCGCCATAGCCCACACCGCAATAAACCTATCCTAGTATTAACCCCTAAACCGCTGCTCCCGGACCCCGCCGCCACTAAATAAAGTGTTTAACCCCTAAACCGCCGCTCCTGGACCCCGCCGCCACCTACATTATATTTATTACCCTCTAACCTGACCCCCCTACACTGCCGCCACCTACATTATATGTATTACCCTCTAATCAGATCCCCCTACACCGCCGCCACCTACATTATATTTATTACCCTCTAATCTGATCCCCCTACACCGCCGCCACCTACATTATATGTATTACCCTCTAATCTGATCCCCCTACACCGCCGCCAGCTACATTAAATATATTAACCCCTAATCTGCTCCCCCTACACCGCCGCCACCTACATTATATGTATTAACACCTAATCTGATCCCCCTACACCGCCGCAAGCTACATTAAATATATTAACCCCTAATCTGATCCCCCTACACCGCCGCCACCTACATTATATGTATTAACACCTAATCTGATCCCACTACACCGCCGCCACCTACATTATATGTATTAACACCTAATCTGATCCCCCTACACCGCTGCCAGCTACATTAAATATATTACCCCCAAACCTAAGTCTAACCCTAACACCCCATAACTTAATTATTATTTAAATAAATCTAAATAATATTAATATTATTAACTAAAGTATTCCTATTTAAAACTAAAAATTTACCTGTAAAATAAACCCTAAGATAGCTACAATATAATTAATAATTACATTGTAGCTATTTTAGGATTTATATTTATTTTACAGGTATATTTGTATTTATTTTAACTAGGTACAATATCTATTAAATAGTTAATAACTATTTAATAGCTACCTAGTTAAAATAATTACAAAATTACCTGTAAAATAAATCCTAACCTAAGTTACAAATACACCTAACACTACACTATCAATAAATTAATTAAATAAATTAACTACAATGATCTAATATAAAATACAATTAAATAAACTAAACTATATTACAAAAAAACCCACTAAATTACAAAAAATAATAAAATATTACAAGAAATTTAATCTAATTACACCTAATCTAAGCCCCCTAATAAAATAAAAAAGCCCCACAAAATAATAAAATGTCCCTACCCTAAACTAAATTACAAAGTAACCAGCTCTTTTACCAGCCCTTAAAAGGGCTTTTTGCGGGGCATTGCCCCAAAGTAATCAGCTCTTTTACCTGTAAAAAAAAAGCAATACAATACCCCCCCAACATTACAACCCACCACCCACACACCCCTACTCTAAAACCCACCCGATCCCCCCGGAAATAAACCTAACACTACCCCACTAAAGATCACCCTACCTTGAGCCGTCTTCACCCACCCGGGCCCAACTCTTCATCCGATGCGGGCACAAGTGGTCCTCCAGCCGGGCCGAAGTCTTCATCCAAGCGGGGCAGAAGAGGCCCTCCATCTGGCCGAAGTCTTCACCCAATCGGGGCAGAAGAGGTCCTCCATCCGGCCGAAGTCTTCATCCAAGCGGGGCAGAAGATGTCCTCCATCCGGCCAAAGTCTTCATCCAAGTGGGCAGAAGAGGTCCTCCATCCGGCCGAAGATTGGATCAGCCAATAGAATTGACGTCGCAATCTATTGGCTGATCCAATCAGCCAATCGAATTGAACTTCAATCCGATTGGCTGATTCAATCAACCAATTGGATTTTTCCTACCTTAATTACGATTGGCTGATAGAATCCTATCAGCCAATCGGAATTCGAGGGACGCCATCTTGGATGACGTCATTTAAAGGAACCTTCATTCGTCGTTAGTCCGTCGGCCGAGGAGGATGTTCCGCGTCGGAGGTCTTGAAGATGGAGCCGCGGATGGATGAAGACTTCGGCCAGATGGAGGACCTCTTCTGCCCCGCTTGGATGAAGACTTCGGCCGGATGGAGGACCTCTTCTGCCCCGCTTGGATGAAGACTTCGGCCGGATGGAGGACCTCTTCTGCCCCGCTTGGATGAAGACTTCTGCCCGGCTGGAGGACCACTTGTGCCCGCATCGGATGAAGAGTTCGGCCCGGTTGGGTGAAGATGGCTCAAGGTAGGGTGATCTTCAATGGGGTAGTGTTAGGTTTATTTAAGGGGGGATCGGGTGGATTTTAGAGTAGGGGTGTGTGGGTGGTGGGTTGTAATGTTGGGTGGGTATTGTATTGCTTTTTTTTTACAGGTAAAAGAGCTGATTACTTTGGGGCAATGCCCCGCAAAAAGCCCTTTTAAGGGCTGGTAAAAGAGCTGGTTACTTTGTAATTTAGTTTAGGGTAGGGAAATTTTATTAAAGGAAAATATGAAGTCGAGTTGCGGAAGGTAACGTTCCCCACTGCCGTAATCTGTTTTGCATGAACTGCACACTTAAAAGAAGCTTGACACTCACACTGTGAATATCTTAGTAATGCATGAACTTCCTTCATTTATACAAGCGTGACACTTACACAGCTGACTTGCTTTGGACTGGCTTGTTGATAATAATGATTGTCCTTTGATTTGTTTAACCGACAACCGCTGACACAGTGTGTTCTCTATCTGGAGGATTACCTGACTTTTTGCTCTACGTACACCTCTGAACTGGCTATTATCTAAGGCTGGGACTTACTGATATATATTATCTCAAACAAGCATGCTTTTGTTTTGTTTTAAGTATCAGCGCTGAATACTAAGATTATGATTTTGTCTATATGGCCAATTAATATGCTTTTTTAGCTGCGGCCCAGTTTGATGATTTTTTTACTGGGATAGTATATAGGAAGTTCTTTGTGTATGTATGTTGAAGGACTGCTCTGGGTGTGCTTGAGTTTTGTGTATAATATGATGTTCCTTTTTAATGCACCTGGTCATGTTTATATTTTCTCAGTTCAGATATGAACTGTGTTAACATAATTGAATAAATAAGTGTTTGCTGACATTTAAAAGAGTGCTGTATTCCCTGTCTTTTTATAGGACCACTTAACAGGGTATTTGTCCTACTTTTCTCTTTCTTGTAGTACTTCTAGAATAAGTTTTTTTTTGGTTCAGACCTCTGGACAGCACTTTTTTATTGGTGGATGAATTTATCCACCAATCAGAAAGAACAAAAATGGTCCGGCATCTAAACTTACATTCTTGCATTTCAAATAAAGATACCAAGAGAATGAAGAAAATTTGATAATAGGAGTAAATTAGAAAGTTGCTTAAAAATTCATGCTCTATCTGAATCACGAAAGAATACATTTGGGTTCAGTGTCCCTTTAACTAGATGACAGGTGAAACAATCAACTGATGGGTGAGAGCAGGTTAGTAACCATGGTTACTGAACAGCTGATTATTTCACCTGTGCCCTAGTTCAGCTATAATGAAAACCTGGCCTGTTAGGGGTATTTGAGGACCGCAGTTGGAAAACACTCCTTTAGATCATCGGGTACAAGATGTTGAGTCTATGTGTTACATTCACTAATCTCTCCCTAGAGATTCCAGTTTCTACATTATTATTTGGCTCTCATTAACCCATTAATTACAGTTTACATCTCTCTCAACTCTTTAGTAAATTATATTCATATAATAAATATGTAACTGAGAGCACGGAGAGGGCCCTTATTGAATTTACCTATGTATTTGGCCTTCGCTTACTTAAGAATGAATCAAGATACCATGAACACTCAGCCTTCAATCTGCAAGGGTACCAATATGTACCTATGTTAAAACGTTTAGCGGGTGTACCTTTGAGGGTACTGTCCCAGTGACAAGCTGTTGTACCCCTGTGTATTTATGATTAAGGCAATGCATTTAGGATTAGAGGCCTATTTATCAAATGTCTGTCGGACCTGATCCGACAGTGCGGATCAGGTCTGACAGACATCGCTGAATGCGGAAAGCAATACGCTCTCCGTATTCAGAATTGCACCAGCAGCTCTTGTGAGCTGCTGGTGCAATGCCGCCCCCTGCAGACTCTGGTGTCAATCAACCCGATCGTACTCGATCGGGTTGAATTGTGGCGTCTCTGTCCGCCTCATAAGAGCAGGTGGACAGGGTTATGGAGCAGCGGTCTTTAGACCGCTGGTTCATAACTGCTGTTTCTGGCGAGTCTTCAGACTCGCCAGAAACACGGGCCCTCAAGCTCCATTCTGAGCTTGATAAATGGGCCTCTATGTGTGTACATTTTTGGAACTATAAAATTAAATGTATCAGTTCATACAGATATTTGGCAGAAATATGCCAAGCGTCCTATATGACCGTCACTTACCATACATAGAAGAAGCTAATATTTATGTCAGTATTTACAATATTTTATACGTTGTTCAGTTTATATATCTGTCAAAGACCTTAAGACAGTGGCTTTATTAATTTATATAGTAGTAAGTGATGCGTTAAAAGTTGATGGTATAAATAAAAAAGAATCTATGATGCTTTAAATAACAGGATGAAAAAGGACCCTATAGTTATTACATAATCAAGAGGGGGGAAAACAACTACTTTGACTTTCCCAAAACCATACCATGTAATTGTGCAATATATAGTCATTTCCTGTTTAAATGGAATGCTGGGAATGTGTTTTGGGATAGGACCACCAAGCATGTAAACAAAACAAAACTTTATAATTCATTCTGTATGACAGAGAACATACAAAGTTCAATTAACAAACTAGTAAAACCATGTTTTAACAACAACAATTTTTTTTAAAAAGTATTTGGATTAATATAGACGATGACAGAGATGAAGAGAACAGGAAAACGGCAGATAGATAAGGAGAGAGATAAAGTAGGAAATGAGGTCATGTAAGAGAGTTAGAGAATGAGCAAAGGAAGAAAGAGAGAACCATAAAATATTGATGGGAAAAAAAGTATAAAGAGCAAAATAGCAAAAGAATAGCTGACAGCAAGAAAGAAACAGGAGCAGTGACATAATAGACTGTGTCAGCTTTTCCATTAGATATCAGAGGTTTCCATGCCTGATCCGGCAGTCCTGTTTTAATCACTCTGTGCCAGCATCCTAGAGAGATAAGGAGCTGGGTATCAGTGAGGAAACAGAATGTGCGTCTAAATGAGTCATATAATGTCACAAGTATACACAGTACACATCCAGGTTACACAAAACAATGCTTCTTTATAAATGTGACCCCACAATTACCCTGTTCCATATGTCATTGCCTTTAGATCACTGCTTCTATGTATGATATACACACATTATAAATGTCACTGTCATCAAGCTGCATGTAAACCTTAATACAACAGAACTGATTAAGCATGGCATTGTAAATACAAATTACCTTTCACACTGTTGCTTATCTTATTTCAGGCACAGATCTAGGGAAGTGTAGGTATTAAAAAAAAACTGTGTCGTAAAACATTCAAGTTTAAATATATTTCAAGTCATAAAACCAGATTACACAAAAAGGATTTATAGTCCAGATACATTTTGTGAGACTTAATGTGATAACTGCAATGTAGCCCATCAAATAACTACTTATTAAAGGGACAGTCTAGTAAAAGATAACTTTCATGATTCAGATAGGGCATGTCATTTTAAACAACATTCCAATTCACTTTTATCATCAAATGTGCTTTGTTCTCTTGGTATTCTTAGTTGAAAGATAAACCTAGGTAGGCTCATATGATAATTTCTAAGTACTTGAAGGCCGCCTCTTATCACATGCTTTTCTATTTGCTTTTCACAACAAGATAGTGCTAGTTCATGTGAGCCTTATAGATAACATTGTGATCACGCCCGTAGCTTGTGGCAGACAATGCACTAATTGGCTAAAATGCAAGTCAATAGATAATAACTAAAAGTCATGTGATCAGGGGGCTTCCAGAAGATGCTTAGATACAAGGTGTTGGTTATGCAAAACTGGGGAATGGGTAATAAAGGGGTTATCTATCTTTTTAGACAATAACAATTCTGGTGTAGACTGTCCCTTTAAAGGGACATGATTTACATAAAACATGCAATTTTAAAACACTAATTTACTTCTAATACCAAATTGACTTTGTTTTCTTGGTATCTTTATTGAAAAGCATACCTAGGTAGGTTCAGGAGCAGCAATGTACTACTGTGTGCTAGCTGGTGATTCGTGGCTATACATATACTGTATGCCTCTTGTCATTGGCTCACCTAATGTGTTCTGCTATCTTCCGGCAATGCATTTACTAAAATGTGAGCATGATTAACATATTATGGGCTAAATTGCAAGTGGCGCAGTATTTAGTGCTCCTTCTTGAGCATACACTTCACTAGAAGTAAGTTTTTTGCACTCGTATTACAAGTTGAAAGAAAAAAGCTTGCTCGAAAGCAAAACCCGACCCGACCTTTGATATTGCGACCGCGTTTCTTTTTTCACCCCATAGACTTCAATGGAGAGTGCAGAAGAAAAAAACTAACACTTATCGCTCACGCATTAACCCGACAGGAGTTATTAATATTTCACATTTCAATGTTCTTCACGTACAGGAAAATGTTATCTTTATTTTAAATAAATATTTTTATATATATCTGCATATACCTATACCAATGTATCTATTCCTATAGACATAGAGGTATAGATATATATTTTACATTAGCATTAAAGGGACAGTCTACACCAGAATTGTTATTGTTTTAAAAGATAGATAATCCCTTTATTACCCATTTCCCAGTTTTGCATAACTAACACAGTTATATTAATATACGTATTACCTCTGTGATTATCTTGTATCTAAGCCTCTGCAAACTGCCCCTTTTTTCAGTTCTTTTGACAGACTTGCAGTCTAGCCAATCAGTGCCTGCTCCCAGATAACTTCTTGTGCACGAGCACAGTGTTATCTATATGAGATACGTGAACTAACACCCTCTAGTGGTGAAAAACTGTTAAAATGCAACCTGAAAGAGGTGGGCTTCAAGGCCTAAGAAATTATCATATGAACCTCCTAGGTTAAGCTTTCAACTAAGAATACCAAGAGAACAAAGCAAAATTGGTGATAAAAGTAAATTGGAAAATTGTTTAAAATTACATGCTCTATCTGAATCATGAAAGTTTATTTTGGCCTAGACTGTCCCTTTAATATATATATATATATATATATATATATATATATATATATATATATATATATATATATATATATATATATATAAATGTGTATAATTGTTATCAGATAGTGTTTATATGAGTGTAACTGTAATTTTAAATGTATTTATGATGTTTTTAGTGAAACTTTTTTTAAACTCCCTACCCTGTATGCTAGCTTTCAAGTGGTGCTAACCTGCGTTTACTTTCAATTTTTAATACGAGCGCTCTTTCCATTGCACGCCAAAAAACCCTATGTGTACACATTTTATTAAAATGTGCGCGCAATTAATCCATTGATCAAGCATTGATTGTTTAAAAGAATAGAATAGACAGAGTGGGTTATTTTAATCAGCTCCACTAAAACAGTTGTGAAATAAAACAAACCCTCTTCCCTTTGTGTCCTATTTTAGGAAAACGATCTGAGAATGTCTTCTCTGATTACAGAATATTATTGTTAATGGGCAAACGCTCAGTACAGCTGTATTCTATTTTACAAAGTATAGTTTGACTTTAAGGGTACTATATGACATTTGTGCTATCAGTTCTATAATGTTGATACATTCATTTGTTAAAATACTTGAATATGTATTTGTTTTATTGCTTGGAAAGTGAATCACAGTTATCTGCAGCTGATTTTCTGCTCATTTATTAATGCCTGTTATAAACAGCAAAACACAGATCATCACTGATATATTTTTGCACTTTCAGTTTAGTTGGACTTTTATACCAACTGAATGGTATTTAATATGTTTGATTAGGTATCTGAAATTTAATTATCTAGAGAATTATTATAGACAATGATTCTGAACAAAATTGAACTATTTTAGAACTATTTAACTTCATTTCTAAAAATATATAAACATGTTTATTTAATTGTGTGCATGTTTTGTTAAATCAATCACACTATTAAAAATAAATTGCATGGCCTTTTTGGGGCTCTGTAGTCCCACAGTCCTTAGAGAGGCCAAAAAGCAAATTCAGCAATTTGTAACTGTTGTAAATCAAATAGCTGGTTTAGGCAATTTGCGCTGTTTTGAGCACAATTTTCAACAAAAGATAGTGGTGCTTAATGTCTGATGGTATCTGTTGTGTCTTTTTATGATGAACAGAAGCAACCCGGTGTCCTCTCAAGAACTATTATAGGACACTTCCTGTCTTGTTTCCCCCATGTAGTTTCGGTCCTGTCAAATTGGTTAAATTGTTTCTCTGTATCTGTGCCTCTGAATGCACCAAAATATTATGCACTTTGACAGGAGGAGTATTTCATACTGCCCAACATTTGTGGCAAGGTATTAAGGACTCAGGAGGTTATGGGGGAATTGCCATATTGTGGGTGGTTTAATGTGTCAATAGTGGGAAGTATCATAGATGTGACTGACTGGTCAGTGGGCGTGTCTGAGCAATTTGTGGCCAAGCCTGGTTGGTCTATGGGCAGGGCTCAGGGAAATTCTGCAAATACGGATATATGGCTGTCTCAGAGGGACAGAGCCAGTATTTTATCATTGTGGACTGTATTTTTAAGGTGAAAGATGAAAATAAAAGATTAAATATAGAAATAAAGATGCTATCAAGGTCAAACTTCTTCTTAGTGTATTGAAATCACATTAAAAGCAGAGTCTGATTATCCAAAATTCTTTTGGCTTGTGAGTTTTTTAAAAATAATTCTTACCATTACTATGATTTTGCTGTCGTCACTCCTGCTAACTTCAGTCTAACCAGCGACGTTTCCGTTTCCAGCAAGCTCCATTACTTTCTATGGGAGAGAATTACCTGAAGGCAGCCCCTGTGAATGTGGACTTGGCTTTTCATTGGGCCCTCAGTGCCATACCACTGAGCTGTTCATAGGCTTCTGAATTTTAACATTTTATTCTTTCAAGTTGTTGGCATGGCTCCAAAACACTCCACTTTGTCACCTTCAATAAATGTTTTTTTATGTTAAATGATTACAAATAAATAAATAACAAAAAAACAGAACAAAACATAGGGTACAGTAGAAATCCCAACAAACATAAGTCACAAGCCTCAATATACAGTGGGGAAAAAAAGTATTTAGTCAGCCACCAATTGTGCAAGTTCTCCCACTTAAGAAGATGAGAGAGGCCTGTAATTTTCATCATAGGTATACCTCAACTATGAAAGACAAAATGTGGAAACAAATCCAGACAATCACATTGTCTGATTTGGAAAGAATTTATTTGCAAATTATGGTGGAAAATAAGTATTTGGTCAATATCAAAAGTTCATCTCAATACTTTGTTATATATCCTTTGTTGGCAATGACAGAGATCAAACGTTTTCTGTAAGTCTTCACAAGGTTGTCACACACTGTTGCTGGTATGTTGGCCCATTCCTGCATGCAGATCTCCTCTAGAGCAGTGATGTTTTGGGGCTGTCGCTGGGCAACACAGACTTTCAACTCCCTCCAAAGGTTTTCTATGGGGTTGAGATCTGGAGACTGGCTAGGCCACTCCAGGACCTTGAAATGCTTCTTACGAAGCCACTCCGTTGCAAAGGCAGTGTGTTTTTAGATCATTGTCATGCTGAAAGACCCAGCCACGTTTCATCTTCATTGCCCTTGCTGATGGAAGGAGGTTTGCACTCAAAATCTCACGATACATGGCCCCATTCATTCTTTCATGTACACGGATCAGTCGTCCTGTTCCATTTGCAGAGAAACAGCTCCAAAACATGATTTTGCCACCGCCATGCTTCACAGTAGGTATGGTGTTCTCTCTCCTCCAAACACGACAAGTTGTGTTTCTACCAAACAGTTCTACTTTGGTTTCATCTGACCATATGACATTCTCCCAATCCGATTCTGGATCATCCAAATGCTCTCTAGCATACTTCAGACGGGCCCGGACATGTACTGGCTTAAGCAGGGGACACGTCTGGCACTGCAGGATCTGAGTCCCTGGTGGCGTAGTGTGTTACTGATGGTAGCCTTTGTTACGTTGGTCCCAGCTCTCTGCGGGTCATTCACTAGGTCCCCCCGTGTGGTTCTGGGATGTTTGCTCACCGTTCTTGTGATCATTTTGACCCCACGGGATGAGATCTTGCGTGGAGCCCCAGATCGAGGGAGATTATCAGTGGTCTTGTATGTCTTCCATTTTCTAATTATTGCTCCCACAGTTGATTTCTTCCCACCAAGCCTCTTGCCTATTGCAGATTCAGTCTTCCCAGCCTGGTGCAGGTCTACAATTTTGTTTCTGGTGTCCTTTGACAGATCTTTGGTCTTCACCATAGTGGAGTTTGGAGTGTGACTGTTTGAGGTTGTGGACAGGTGTCTTTTATACTGATAACAAGTTCAAACAGGTGTCATTAATACAGGTAATGAGTGGAGGACAGAGGAGCCTCTTAAAGAAGAAGATACAGGTCTGTGAGAGCCAGAAATCTTGCTTGCTTGTAGGTGACCAAATACTTATTTTTCACCATAATTTGCAAATAAATTCTTTCCAAATCAGACAATGTGATTGTCCAGATTTGTTTCCACATTTTGTCTCTCATAGTTGAGGTATACCTATAATGAAAATTACAGGCCTCTCTCATCTTAAGTGGGAGAACTTGCACAATTGGTGGCTGACTAAATACTTTTTTGCCCCACTGTATATTGCAATAGCTGCAGAAATCTCAATTAAGGGTCAAGAATATAAATATATAATCATGTAACATATTAATCTTAAAACTCAACCTGATGAAGAGGCTTGTACCTTGAAGCACGTAGTGAAGTGTGTGTACAAGATAGTGGATAGAGATATGGCTATAAAAAATAGTGGATAGAGATATAGAATAAAAATATATTATTTAATGTTATAACACACAATTAAAATTCATAGATGTGTACACAGCAAATAACAAATAGATCACAGCAAAAAACTGTCATCAACAGATAAATCACTAAAAACAAAAGCAATTCATACAAAAAAACATATAACGTACATTAGTAAAATAGCATGTATCAAGAATCGGCTACTATGAGTTATCAGACTCAAGCAGAGTGTAGCAAACACTTAGGCTCTGGAGATGATGCGTCCAAAATAACCAAGATCAAAGAATACAGTCTCTCAGCACATCTTGCACGGCAAGAGATATTTCATAAAAGTTAAAATTAGACAAGAAAACACTTGTCACCAGCGGAAAATAGTTCAGAACAAGGTGTCCAAATTTACTTTAAAGAGCTCTTTATCCTCGACCCCTCTAAGGATCCGTAGTCAAGCCGATTGCGTTAATCCGATGGAAACAGCTTTGAACAGCACCTGAGTGAGAAACTCTCACTTTACGCTTCATCCAGATAGACAAAACAACTTTAAACACCTCCCGGTGTAAGTAAATTTGGACACCTTGTTCTGAGCTATTTTCCACTGGTGACAAGTGTTTTCTTGTCTTCTTTTTACTTTTAGAAATATCTCTTGCCGTGCAAGATGTGTTAAGAGACTGTATTCTTTGATCTTGGTTATTTTGGACGCATCCTCTCCAGAGCCAAACTGCTAGATTACGAGTTTTGTCGGTAAAGACTTGCGTTGCTAACAAGCCTTTTTTTTTTCCAGCGCTCACTTTAAACAATGCTGGTATTACAAGTTTTCTGAATGGCTGCGTTAGTCTCAGAAAAGTGAGCGTTGAGAAAATTTAGCTCCACTTCTCACTGTAATACCAGCGTTGCTTACAGTAGCGGTAAGATGGCTAAAACGTGCTCGTGCACAATCTCCCTATAGGAAACAATGGGGCTGAGACGGCTGAAAAAAAACCTAACACCTGCAAAAAAGCAGCGTCCAGCTTCTAACGCAGTCCCATTGTTTTCTATGGGAAAATACTTTCTAAGTCTACACCTTACACCCTAACATGAACCCCGAGTCTAAACACCCCTAATCTTACACTTTTAACCCCTAATCTGCCGCCCCCGACATCGTCGCCACCTGCATTATAATATTAACCCCTAATCTACCGCTCCGGACACCGCCGCCACCTACATTATACTTATGAACCCCTAATCTGCTGCCCCCAACATCGCCGACGCCTACATTATAGTTATTAACCCCAATCTGCCACCCCCAACGTCTCCGCAACCTAACTACACTTATTAACCCCTAATCTGCCGACCGGACATCGCCGCTACTTTAATAAATGTATTAACTCCCTAAACCGTCGCACTCCCGCCTTGCAAACACTAGTTAATTTTTATTAACCTCCAATCTGCCCGCCCTAACATCGCCGACACCTACTTACATTTGTTAACCCCTAATCTGCCACCACCAACGTCGCCGCTACTATAATAAATTTATTAACCCCTAAACCTAAGTTTAACCCTAACCCTAGCACCCCCCTAATTTAAATATAATTTAAATACATCTAAATAAAATAACTACAATTAAATAAATGATTCCTATTTAAAACGAAATACCTGTAAAATAAACCATAAAATAATATAATTAATAATTACATTGTAGCTATCTTATGATTTATTTTTATTTTACTGGCAACTTTGTATTTATTTTAACTAGGTACAATAGTTATTAAATAGTTATTAACTATTTAATAACTACCTAGCTAAAATAATTACAAATTTACCTGTAAAATAAATCCTAACTTAAGTTACAATTACACCTAACACTGCACTATCATTAAATAAATTACCTAAACTACCTACAATTAATTACAATTAAATACAATAAAGTAAATTACGAAAAAAAACAAACACTAAATTAAGAAGAAAAAAAAACTAAATTACAGAAAATAAAAAAAAATTACAAGAAGTTTAAACTAATTACACCTAATCTAAGCCCCTTAATAAAATAAAAAAGCCCCCCAAAATAATAAAATGCCCTACCCTATACTAAATTACAAATAGCCCTTAAAAGGGCCTTTTGCGGGGCATTGCCCCAAAGTAATCAGCTCTTTTACCTGTAAAAAAAAGAATACAATACCCCCCACATTACAACCCCCCACATTACAACCCACCACCCACACACCCCTACTCTAAAACCCAGCCAATACCCCCTTAAAAAAACCTAACACTACCCCATTGAAGATCACCCTACCTTGAGCCGTCTTCACCCAGCTGGGCACCAGTGGTCATCCGATCCGTCCAGAAGTCTTCATCCGATGGGCCAGAAGAGGACATCCAGACCGGCAGAAGTCTTCATCCTATCCGGGCAGAAGAGGATATCCGGACCGGGAGAAGGCTTCATCCAAGGGGCATCTTCTATCTTCATCCATCCGACGAGGAACAACTCCATCTTGAAGACCTCCGGCGCGGAACATCCTTCTAGGCCGACGAACTAACGACGAATGACGGTTCCTTTAAATGACGTCATCCAAGATGGCGTCCCTCGAATTCCGATTGGCTGATAGGAATAAGAATTAAGGTAGGAAAAATCCAATTAGTTGATTCTATCAGCCAATCGGATTGAAGTTAAATCCGATTGGCTGATTGGATCAGCCAATAGAATGCGAGGTCAATTCTATTGGCTGATCCAATCAGCCAATCGGATTGAATCTCAATCTGATTGGCTGATAGCATCAACCAATCAGATTTTTCCTACCTTAATTCCAATTGGCTGATAGAATCCTATCAGCCAATCGGAATTTGAGGGACGCCATCTTGGATGACGTCATTTAAAGGAACCGTCATTCGTCGTTAGTTCGTCAGCCTAGAAGGATGTTCCGCACTGTTGGTCTTCAAGATGGAGTCGTTCCTCATCGGATGGATGAAGATAGAAGATGCCGCTTGGATAAAGCCTTCTCCCAGTCCGGATGTCCTCTTCTGCCCGGATAGGATGAAGACTTCTGCCGGTCTGGATGTCCTCTTCTGGCCCATCGGATGAAGACTTCTGGACGGATCGGATGACCACTGGTGCCTGGCTGGGTGAAGACGGCTCAAGGTAGGGTGATCTCAATGGGGTAGTGTTAGGTTTTTTTAAGGGGGTATTGGGTGGGTTTTAGAGTAGGGGTGTGTGGGTGGTGGGTTGTAATGTTGGAGGGGGTATTGTATTCTTTTTTTTACAGGTAAAAGAGCTGATTACTTTGGGGGAATGCCCCACAAAAGGCCCTTTTAAGGGCTATTTGTAATTTAGTATAGGGTAGGGCATTTTATTATTTTGGGGGGCTTTTTTATTTTTTTAGGGGGCTTAGATTAGGTGTAATTTATTTTAGCTAGTTAGTTATTAAATAGTTAATAACTGTTTAAGAACTATTGTACCTAGTTAAAATAAATACAAAGTTGCCAGTAAAATAAAAATAAATCATAAGATAGCTACAATGTAATTATTCGTAATATTGTAGCTATATTAGGGTTTATTTTACAGGTAAGTATTTAGTTTTAAATAGGAATAATTTATTTAATTGTAGTTATTTTATTTAGATGTATTTAAATTATATTTAAATTAGGGGGGTGTTAGGGTTAGACTTAGGTTTAGGGGTTAATAACTTTATTATAGTAGCGGCGATGTTGGTGGTGGCAGATTAGGGGTTAATAAATGTAAGTAGGTGTCGGCGATGTTAGGGCAGGCAGATTAGAGGTTAATAAAAATTAACTAGTGTTTGGGAGGCAGGAGTGCGGCGGTTTAGGGGTTAATACATTTATTAAAGTAGCGGCGATGTCCGGTCGGCAGATTAGGGGTTAATAAGTGTAGTTAGGTTGCGGCGACTTTGGGGGCGGCAGATTAGGGGTTAATAACTATAATGTAGGTTGCGGCGATGTTAGGGGCAGCAGATTAGGGGTTCATAAGTATAATGTAGGTGGCGGCGATGTCCGGTCGGCAGATTAGGGGTTACAAATATTTATTATAGTGTTTGCGATGTGGGGGGGCCTCGGTTTAGGGGTTAATATGTAGTTTATGGGTGTTAGTGTACTTGTTAGCACTTTAGTTAAGAGTTTTATGTTCCGGCGTTAGCCCATAAAACTCTTAACTTCTGACTTTTAAATGCGGTAGAAGTTTTGCCAGGAGAGGGTCTACCGCTCACTTCTTCCAAGACTTGTAATACCAGCGTTAGGCAAATCCTATAGAAAAGATAGGATACCCAATTGACGTAAGGGCATTTGCGGTATGTAAAAGTCGCGGAAGAAAAGTGAGCAGTGAGCCTCTACCTACCAAACTTGTAATACCAGCGTTAGATAACAAGCAGCGTTAGGACCCCTTAACGCTGCTTTTTAAGGCTAACGCAAAACTCGTAATCTCGCCGTAAGTGTTTGCTACACTCTGCTTGAGTCTGATAACTCATAGTAGCCGATTCTTGATACATGCTATTTTACTAATGTACGTTATATGTTTTTTTGTATGAATGGCTCTTAATTGTTTTTAGTGATTTATCTGTTGATGAAAGTTTTTTGCTGTGATCTATTTGTTATTTGCTGTGTACACATCTATGAATTTTAATTATGTTATAACATTAAATAATATTATTTTATTCTATATCTCTATCCACTATCTTTTATATAGCCATATAGTAGAAGTCAGCCATATAGTAGTTGTTGTTAATCTTTGGTAGTGCCACAGACATCTGATTTTTTAGGAACAGAGCAGTCTGATAAACTCATTTAAACTATTGCACTGTTAGGGATTTGGAAAACTCCCCTTTTTTCTGTTGGTTTCATCAATTACATTTGTGAGCTAGGTTCAGCTTGTTACGTTTGTACAAGAGCAAATTAATACCCATGATTACCGATCAACTGAATATATCACCTGTTCTCTAGCTCAGATATCCCGAAAAAACTGGCCTATTAGGGGACTGTGATGGTCTGGAACTAAAAACCTTTGTCCTAGAGCAACACAAAATGAAAGCACAACTGACTTGGGCCTTTATAAAAGTATTCACATTACAAATATCACTTATATAACAATAACATTTAATTGAAAACCAAACATTTTCATTTTATATCACATTTTTATGTAGCAATTACCAAGGAAAGCCATATAGAAAAAAAAAGTTAAAACCCCATCGTTCTATGTGAGTATGAGACTTCTCCCCTTACTGATACATATCATCTTTGTTAAAAGTAATGAAATGGAGGAATCTTGATGAGTGTTACTTATGGATATGAGCCAAGTTTATTTGGGCTCACCCTAGTAGCTTTCAGTAACAAAGCTATACCAAGCTTTAAAATACAAAGACAAACAATATCTTAAAGCAGAACACACATCCAAATAATTATGTTGCTAAGCAAATAAACTTTATTTAGAAGCCAATACAAAATGAAGAATCTTTCTTTGTAATTTGGCCTATGTAGAAGAGCATATATCAACAAAGAATATAGTGGTTCAGTAATGAGTAAGGAGAACTACACACCATTGCCTTACATAGTTAATCATAAAATATATTGGCTTATTAAGAATGTGATTTAAAGGGACAGTCTAGGCAAAATTAAACTTTCATGATTAAGATAGGGCATGTAATTTTAAACAACTTTCCAATTTACTTAACTCATCAAATTTGCTTTGTTCTCTTGGTATTCTTAGGTAGGCTTATATGCTAATTTTTAAGCTCTTGAAGACCACCTCTTATGTGAATGCATTTCACATTTTTTACAGCTAGAGGGCGTTAGTTAATGTTTACCATATAGATAAAATTGTGCTCACGCCCGTGGAGTTACTTATAAGAGGGCACTGATTGGTTAAAATACAAGTTTGTTAAAATAACTGCAATAAGGGGGCAGTCTGCAGAGGCTTAGATACAAGGTAATCATAGAGGTGAAAACATGTATTAATTTAACAGTGTTGGTTACGCTTAGTGTTGGGTACTAACAAAACTTCTTAGAATATCTCGCCTGAGCGACAAGGTTTTTAATATCTTCCTATAAGTGTATAATTTATTCAGTGTGGATAAGGGAAAAAGAATAATAGTTTTATTCTGTGATGTCATTCGTTATATAGTAGCTTTTAATTGGATGTAATTTCATCTGACTCATTATATGATTTAGATGGTACAATACAAATGTTCTATGAGACAAATCAAGGAATGCACTGTTAGACTTTTTAGTGATCTACAATTACCGGAATCAAGCTGGCTATTTTTTGTATTCGGGCAACACTTATTTGTTGAGATTTCTCCAGGATAAAAAGTGATTTTTCTCCAGGATAAATATTTAGTTGTACTTAGCCATGAAACACATGAGAAACTCTTGCAACTCCTATGCAAGGTCATTGAAAGAGCCTAACTGAGAATGTCATCTAAATTGTTATACACCTAGATATGTTCTGTTAGGGGTAATATGAACCTGATGGCAGCCATCTTGTTCCTCGCAGCCATTTTAGAATGAATAGACTTTATTATACTGGGTTATTATGCAGTGAGAATATTATGCATGTTATGAGTTTCTTTAGCTATTCGGCCTTGCCAATGTACCCTGGCCTAACGCCTAGAAGTAAGATAGCATAAGATAATGTAAACAAGAGGCTTTAGACACTTGGTTGTCTCTGCAGATGGTAGTTTGTTATGACTCTGTAAATATTGTTATGAGAAACTCATGTTCTAGCTTTTCCATGTATTTCTGCTCTGTATAACTGTGTAATATGACGCGGTCCAAACGTGTCATCCCCTTAACCCTATGTGCTGTCTCTGTACGCTATAAGACATGATTACAATGTTCAATAAACATGAATAGCTTTGGATCATAATACTGCGTGGTCTGAATCTGTTCAGGGAGCTCCTTATCAGATAAATCTGCATCTGCCTCTCGTGGTACCGTAGGCCCCAGGCTTTGGTCTGCGCTGACACCCCCCCGTTGGATTATACACCTTACAATTCTTGGTGTCAGAAGTGGGATGGAATTCGCAGAGGGTAAGTTATCGTGGTTTTATTACGCTGCTTTCCTTCTGTGAATTTGAACCTAAATTTAATTGTTTGTATTTTTAAAAGGTGTAATATATGATATAAGGTTAAAGGGGGATGGTATGTTCATGGGGTAGACAAGGCAACCAGTGGATACCCATGGCAAGCAGACACTCGAGTCACAGGGAGTCTAGGAAGCAAACAGAAACAGTACAGGATGAGTACACACCGCAATACAATCACAATTATGTCCAAATAAAACGTCACTTTCATCCTATGTCATTTAAAATCAAACAAAACATTGTTGATATATAATACAAACTAAATACATTGACATTTCTCAGAGAATAATTTACAACTTCTCTATACACTTTTAAATGATACTTCATGAATACTACGCAAGTGAAAACCTGTCAGACTTCCTCAAGGGCCTGAATGTTTATGCTCAAACTTATGCTAAAGCCTGCCCTGTTGTAAGAATGGAAAAAAGAAAACAGTCAATGAAAATAAATGAATTTCTTTACAATATCACTTTGAACTTCTAAAAAATAAAAGAACCTTGTGTTGCTTTATTCTGGATGGCTGCTATCTATAATGCTTATAATTCTCCAACCTAAATTCTCTCACACTCCTATATGAGGAAAGCATACAAACAGAACATCATTTAAAACTACAAGCTCTTTTAAAGGTAAACACATCTTTATGGTAAGAATTACTCTCTTTGACAAACAGATACCATACTAATTAATAAAAGGGAAAAACACCTTTGCTTTCATAAACTATAATTATGCTATTCCCTGAAACATTTCTCTGTATATTTACTATAAACTTCTAGCTTAGACGTGTCCTCCTTATGTTCTAAAGGGTGAAGGGTCTAAAATATTATGCTATGTTGCAGCATTTTCCTTAAACCTATTTTCTATACTCAGTGGGCCATTCAATAGAGTACAATACTGCGAAGTTCACAGTTACACTTATGTAAAGGGTTACTTTGTTACGCACATAAACTACCATGTGCACTAATACCAATGAAGCATATGATTTCTTAGACCAAATATGATCAATAAAAATAAAACAAATACAAGAGAATACAAAACAAGCAATATAAGGAATAGGGTTAAAACAATACTCCCCTAATTTAATTGGTTGATCCTGTAACAGCATAACAGGACTTCCATATCGAGCGGTAAGGCACAGTCCAGAGAAGGATAGTCTTTATGTCCTGAAGACACACATCAGAGAAAACAGTCATGGATTACCCAGAGTCCAGTTCTGGGGCTGGTACCAGCATGCAAAGCAAAGAATGGATCCAAAGATAGTTCAGTAACTTTTTTTACTGCAGTATGATGGTTAAAACAAGCTTGACAAAAGGTCTTTCATCTTTATCTTTTCTTTCTTTAAAGGTTTACTTGCTTTCAATCTTTAATCTTTTGAAGAGTGCACTTATGGAATTTTGCCTGTACAGATTTTACCTAAATATGGAAACTCAAAAATAATTCAGTTAGTGTGTTTCAATCTCTGAAGACAGCATACTCTCATCCTGCAAATACAAATATAGTGTTAAGAACCACATAGAAAAATAAAACATTTTAGGCATCTGAAATTAACACAATAACATTGTACGAGGAGATTCAAAACGTTGTAGGTTCACCTCCTAAAAATAATCTCCTCCATTACATAAAGATATTCATCAATACTCATCAATACTTCCCCCATGTTTGCGTGAAACATCTCATGTGACACGCAAACACAAGATAACAAGAAACTAAACGATAAATCATGCACTCCACTCATGCAGAGACAATTCTCAATAGCAAGCAAAATGAAATACACTTCACAATTCAATATGCTGTCCACAAAAGAGAAAAACATAACAAACAATGAAAACCAATCGTTCTTGTCTTACACAAAACGAAACATTAGCTGCTGACACAAATTTCAAACAACCACAATTAACTTAGAATGCAACACATATTCTGACATTCGCTGAAATGCAACACACTCAGAACATGACAAACAATTAAAAACATCCACTATGTACAAAACTTTAATATCACACAAAGAAAGCAATCACAGCAGATGCCCAAGAAACTTAGGCCTAGATTTGGAGTTCGGCGGTAAAAGGGCTGTTAACGCTCCGCGGGTTTTTTTCTGGCCGCACCATAAATTTAACTCTGGTATCGAGAGTTCAAACAAATGCTGCGTTAGGCTCCAAAAAAGGAGCGTAGAGCATATTTACCGCAAATGCAACTCTCGATACCAGAGTTGCTTACGGACGCGGCCGGCATCAAAAACGTGCTCGTGCACGATTCTCCCATAGGAAACAATGGGGCTGTTTGAGCTGAAAAAAAACCTAACACCTGCAAAAAAGCAGCGTTCAGCTCTTAACGCAGCCCCATTGTTTCCTATGGGGAAACACTTCCTACGTCTGCACCTAACACTCTAACATGTACCTCGAGTCTAAACACCCCTAACCTTACACTTATTAACCCCTAATCTGCCGCCCCCGCTATCGCTGACCCCTGCATTACACTTTTAACCCCTAATCTGCCGCTCCGTAAACCGCCGCCACCTACGTTATCCCTATGTACCCCTAATCTGCTGCCCTAACATCGCCGACCCCTATGTTATATTTATTAACCCCTAATCTGCCCCCCACAACGTCGCCGACACCTGCCTACACTTATTAACCCCTAATCTGCCGAGCGGACCTGAGCGCTACTATAATAAAGTTATTAACCCCTAATCCGCCTCACTAACCCTATCATAAATAGTATTAACCCCTAATCTGCCCTCCCTAACATCGCCGACACCTACCTTCAATTATTAACCCCTAATCTGCCGACCGGAGCTCACCGCTATTCTAATAAATGTATTAACCCCTAAAGCTAAGTCTAACCCTAACACTAACACCCCCCTAAGTTAAATATAATTTTTATCTAACGAAATAAATTAACTCTTATTAAATAAATGATTCCTATTTAAAGCTAAATACTTACCTGTAAAATAAATCCTAATATAGCTACAATATAAATTATAATTATATTATAGCTATTTTAGGATTAATATTTATTTTACAGGCAACTTTGTAATTATTTTAACCAGGTACAATAGCTATTAAATAGTTAAGAACTATTTAATAGTTACCTAGTTAAAATAATAACAAATTTACCTGTAAAATAAATCCTAACCTAAGATATAATTAAACCTAACACTACCCTATCAATAAAATAATTAAATAAACTACCTACAATTACCTACAATTAACCTAACACTACACTATCAATAAATTAATTAAACACAATTGCTACAAATAAATAAAATTAAATAAACTATCTAAAGTACAAAAAATAAAAAAGAACTAAGTTACAGAAAATAATAAAATATTTACAAACATAAGAAAAATATTACAACAATTTTAAACTAATTACACCTACTCTAAGCCCCCTAATAAAATAACAAAGCCCCCCAAAATAAAAAATTCCCTACCCTATTCTAAAATACAAATATTACAAGCTCTTTTACCTTACCAGCCCTGAACAGGGCCCTTTGCGGGGCATGCCCCAAGAATTTCAGCTCTTTTGCCTGTAAAAAAAAACATACAATACCCCCCCCCCAACATTACAACCCACCACCCACATACCCCTAATCTAACCCAAACCCCCCTTAAATAAACCTAACACTACCCCCCTGATGATCTTCCTACCTTGTCTTCACCATGCCAGGTTCACCGATCCGTCCTGGCTCCAAGATCTTCATCCAACCCAAGCGGGGGCTAGACATCCACTGAAGAAGTCCAGAAGAGGGTCCAAAGTCTTCCTCCTATCCGGCAAGAAGAGGACATCCGGACCGGCAAACATCTTCTCCAAGCGGCATCTTCTATCTTCTTCCATCCGATGACGACCGGCTCCATCTTGAAGACCTCCAGCGCGGATCCATCCTCTTCTTCCGACGACTAGACGACGAATGACGGTTCCTTTAAGGGACGTCATCCAAGATGGCGTCCCTCGAATTCCGATTGGCTGATAGGATTCTATCAGCCAATCGGAATTAAGGTAGGAATTTTCTGATTGGCTGATGGAATCAGCCAATCAGAATATAGTTCAATCCGATTGGCTGATCCAATCAGCCAATCAGATTGAGCTCGCATTCTATTGGCTGATCGGAACAGCCAATAGAATGCGAGCTCAATCTGATTGGCTGATTGGATCAGCCAATCGGATTGAACTATATTCTGATTGGCTGATGGAATCAGCCAATCAGAAAATTCCTACCTTAATTCCGATTGGCTGATAGAATCCTATCAGCCAATCGGAATTCGAGGGACGCCATCTTGGATGACGTCCCTTAAAGGAACCGTCATTCGTCGTGTAGTCGTCGGAAGAAGAGGATGGATCCGCGCTGGAGGTCTTCAAGATGGAGCCGGTCGTCATCGGATGGAAGAAGATAGAAGATGCCGCTTGGAGAAGATGTTTGCCGGTCCGGATGTCCTCTTCTTGCCGGATAGGAGGAAGACTTTGGACCCTCTTCTGGACTTCTTCAGTGGATGTCTAGCCCCCGCTTGGGTTGGATGAAGATCTTGGAGCCAGGACGGATCGGTGAACCTGGCATGGTGAAGACAAGGTAGGAAGATCATCAGGGGGGTAGTGTTAGGTTTATTTAAGGGGGGTTTGGGTTAGATTAGGGGTATGTGGGTGGTGGGTTGTAATGTTGGGGGGGGGTATTGTATGTTTTTTTTTACAGGCAAAAGAGCTGAAATTCTTGGGGCATGCCCCGCAAAGGGCCCTGTTCAGGGCTGGTAAGGTAAAAGAGCTTGTAATATTTGTATTTTAGAATAGGGTAGGGAATTTTTTATTTTGGGGGGCTTTGTTATTTTATTAGGGGGCTTAGAGTAGGTGTAATTAGTTTAAAATTGTTGTAATATTTTTCTTATGTTTGTAAATATTTTATTATTTTCTGTAACTTAGTTCTTTTTTATTTTTTGTACTTTAGATAGTTTATTTAATTTTATTTATTTGTAGCAATTGTGTTTAATTAATTTATTGATAGTGTAGTGTTAGGTTAATTGTAGGTAATTGTAGGTAGTTTATTTAATTATTTTATTGATAGGGTAGTGTTAGGTTTAATTATATCTTAGGTTAGGATTTATTTTACAGGTAAATTTGTTATTATTTTAACTAGGTAACTATTAAATAGTTCTTAACTATTTAATAGCTATTGTACCTGGTTAAAATAATTACAAAGTTGCCTGTAAAATAAATATTAATCCTAAAATAGCTATAATATAATTATAATTTATATTGTAGCTATATTAGGATGTATTTTACAGGTAAGTATTTAGCTTTATATAGGAATTATTTATTTAATAAGAGTTAATTTATTTCGTTAGATAAAAATTATATTTAACTTAGGGGGGTGTTAGTGTTAGGGTTAGACTTAGCTTTAGGGGTTAATACATTTATTAGAATAGCGGTGAGCTCCGGTCGGCAGATTAGGGGTTAATAATTGAAGGTAGGTGTCGGCGATGTTAGGGAGGGCAGATTAGGGGTTAATACTATTTATGATAGGGTTAGTGAGGCGGATTAGGGGTTAATAACTTTATTATAGTAGCGCTCAGGTCCGCTCGGCAGATTAGGGGTTAATAAGTGTAGGTAGGTGTCGGCGACGTTGAGGGGGGCAGATTAGGGGTTAATAAATATAACATAGGGGTCGGCGATGTTAGGGGTAGCAGATTAGGGGTACATAGGGATAACGTAGGTGGCGGCGATTTGCGGTCGGAAGATTAGGGGTTAATTATTTTAAGTAGCTTGCGGCGACGTTGTGGGGGGCAAGTTAGGGGTTAATAGATATAATACAGGGGTCGGCGGTGTTAGGGGCAGCAGATTAGGGGTACATAAGTATAACGTAGGTGGCGGTCGGCAGATTAGGGGTTAAAATTTTTAATCGAGTGTCGGCGATGTGGGGGGACCTCGGTTTAGGGGTACATAGGTAGTTTATGGGTGTTAGTGTACTTTAGGGTACAGTAGTTAAGAGCTTTATAAACCGGCGTTAGCCAGAAAGCTCTTAACTCCTGCTATTTTCAGGCGGCTGGAATCTTGTCGTTAGAGCTCTAACGCTCACTGCAGAAACGACTCTAAATACCGGCGTTAGGAAGATCCCATTGAAAAGATAGGCTACGCAAATGGCGTAGGGGGATCTGCGGTATGGAAAAGTCGCGGCTGTAAAGTGAGCGTTAGACCCTTTAATCACTGACTCCAAATACCAGCGGGCGGCCAAAACCAGCGTTAGGAGCCTCTAACGCTGGTTTTGACGGCTACCGCCGAACTCTAAATCTAGGCCTTAAGTTGCAGATTGCACAAATAAAATTGCGCTTATTTGGGAAAGATCAGATAACCACAGTAGCCACTGTTAAAGGGACATTCTAGGATAAATGAAAATTCATTATTCAGATAGGACTTTTAATTTTAACCAACCTTCCTAGATTAAACCAAACATAGGTAGGCTTATATGCTAAATTTTTTTAAACCTTTGAGGACTGCCTCTTATCACAGGCTGTATAAATCTCATTACAACACCAAGAGACAGAATACACGTAAGCCATATAAATAAAACCAAAACTGTGAACAGATAAATTAGCTAGTTATATAAATGCAGTAGAATCAGATAAACTGTGCATCATTTGTTTTAGGGGTGTTTATTTCTAGACACCTTATAGACCACGGCTTAACTGTTAAGCAGCAATCAAAGTCATTGCAATAATAGTGGTAGACTAGTTAATAACCAAATAACTATATATATTTTAAAGTGTCACTGGAATCACTTCATTAAATAATATCTCATTTATTTATTGAACGCAGTGGGGGTTATTTTAAATAACAAAGAGTTATATCTGTGAGATACAGTTTGACAGCCACAGAAATAAAATTATCATTTTTTAAGCTATATTCTATGACAGAATATAATATAAATACTTGTTTCTTTGTAGTGAGCAATTTATAGTTATCATTTTTTATAACATAGAACACCAGTACTGCCGCTTTAAATGTACAGTGCAAATTGTTCTCTCTGTAACAAAGCCAAAAAAAAAACCAAAACATGCACAGTGTTATCAGTCTTTCTCAAGGATAGTAAGGCAAGCTCAAAGTTTCATTTCTACTTAAAGGAGAAACACTGTTTACTGCTTAAAAATATAAAATTCACACTAAAACTTGATAAATGCTAATTAGTTTAACCACAACAAAATTATTGGATTTAACGTTGTATATAATTTGATATTCCCCATTCTGCAGTTGTCCAGCCAAATATAACAACCGTATATATAACACAACAAAAAATAAGCTTTCTGAAAAAGAAATACTAATACAATTTCTCCTTTAAATTAATCCCAATGATCCTTATAATAAAGAAAATGTATACTGACGTTCAGTAAATAGCCTAAACAAGCATAAGCAGCATAAGAACGCACTCACAGTGGGATGCAGGCTAATTAAAGGGACATTTTAACCAAATTAAAAATAATCTTTAATTGAAACTGCTAACACAGTGAAATATACTAGTGTTAGGCTTACAGTAAACCTCATCGTCTTTTATGTAAATATTCCCTTAAATTCTCAGATGTTATACCAGTTTTCCTGTATCCCTTTAAATATTTTCACTCCTCTGTTTTTTCTTGTTTTTTTTTTTTTTTTTTTTTCTGTCCGCTAGTCTCACGGATCCCTACACTAAAATTGTAGACAACTTATCACTTCAGTTTGCATTACAGAGAGAATTAAGTTATGCTGCAAAAAAAATATCTGCTATCTGAACAGCAAATTTAAAATAAATATATACAAAGAAAGGTCTCTAAAAATATATTTAGCAAACTACTAATACAGGGTTATTGCACTGGTTCTTTAACTAATAAAATGACAATTTTCTATTGCTCCGTCTACGCACTGAGCTCTGATTTTCCAGACAAATATAAGATAATATGCCGCTTGTATAACAAGTCATGGACAATACATTAATAGCAACACCTTGTTACAGTGAACCGTCCCTTTAAGGACTAACCATTCATCACGCAAATTACATATGTATATCCTAACCACAATCTAGGCTGCTTGTATGATTTACCACACCAATTTCACCTCTGTACTGTAGCATGACCTGCAGATTAATTTACTTGCAACAAAAACGGACGCCCTTTTAGAAAAACTTTCAATTACAGCCTATAAATATATTTCATTGTGTGCACCCACGCCGTGCACAGACCTTACAAATACAACATACGTTAACCCATTAATCATACCAGAAACAATTTCATATTTACCAGAGCGTGACAAAAATCCCATACCATCGCACTTTCAAAGCCGTTACTTCACTTGCAAAAACAATATCATATCTTTACATGCCGCCACACAATTATCACTTAAAACTAAAACTGCATATGAATACCACATACTTAAAACATGCTGGTGACTTTGAAATACAGTTATATAAAATAACATTACCAAATATCTTCTAAAAACGTCTGATTTCCCAACAGAGAAACATAAGGAAACATTCTTACGATACAGACACTCAAGTTCATTCCATCTCGCATACCAGAGATTCACTCCCTTTTTTCCTTTCTCATAAAAACATCTAATTTCTAGCGTACGACATACATATATATATATATATATAAAAAACACTAGATTAACTTTTCACCATTTCCACAATGCATTTTTTCTTTTTTTTCCGAAACCCCACAAAATGGCCACTTTTGCAGGGTTTGAGACAATCATTTTCAAATAATACATTCTGTTCCTGGTCCAAAGTAAATCTGTTACACGCATACCATAGTGAGAACCTACAGACCATCACACATTATGCATCTCAATATACAAAATTTCAGTTTTGTTACTGCAAGCAAACAAAAAAAATCTTACAAACGGAGACAGGATTTCTTTTCTCTCTTTTTTTTTTTCTTTTCTGAGCTATGTGCGCGCTCAGTGGTGGCCCCCCTTCTTTGCCTGCTACATTCTTTAACACAGAGATTTCTCTATTTATCAAACAGCAGTACTTACTGACAGTGTTTTTAAAAAAATATTTCTGTCTTTTGCAGAAACTATTAACTCTTCTTTTCTTTTACCTTATACATGTAATTTTCTCTGTGCATTCTTATCTATGAGCAGTTCCCCTTTCTCAATACAATAATAGCCACAATTAACATGCACAGCCACTTAATATTTTCTACGCACAGCATAATTTTATATAGCAGCAAAAGCAAGCATCAGATATCAACATGAGCTTCAGGTGGGTAGCAAAACTCTATTATGGGAATGAATATGGGAAACTTCAACACACGTGAGACTTACTCACTTCACTGCCACGTTCGCCCGGGGGAGTTTATCTTAAAAAATCCTCCCATCAACTGGCATTCATATATTTCTTGCGCGCTTATCACCGACAGGACTCACAATACCTGTCGTGTCCCAGCACAGGACTGATTACCTGTCTGGAGGGGTATCACAACTGCCGGCAGGACTATAACCTCCGCAAACCTGTGCTTCAACCACAGGAACCCCTTTAACCTTATATCATATATTATCAACACCTATTACCAGACTAAATTTAGGTTCAAATTCACAGAAAGAAAGCATGGTAAAAGCACTCATAGTTACTCACTGCGAATCCCACTGTCCTGAGGGGAACGGATTTTGCTCCTGAGGGAACAAGGATTCGCTCCACCCACTCATGTTATCCACAAATGGAATTACATAATATTGTCCTGCAATTCTAGCTACAAAGTCTTTTGGAGTTTCCCCTTTAACTGGCTTAGGATTTGTAACACGCACAGTATTTTTACCAGCACTGGATGGTACACGCTGCACAGTCTTGTACTTAATATTACATTTCTGATCAGCATTTTTATCACATTTTTTTGCTGTGTGCAGACCCCATTGTTACACAAAAATAATTACAGCGATATTAGCAGCAGCAATAATAAAATGCACAATCACTTAATATGTTCTATGCACAGCACAATAAACAAAGCAAAATAAGCAAAAGCAAAGCTTCAGATAGCAACACCAGCCTCAAGTGGATACCAAAACTCTATAACGGAATAAATCAGGGAAACTTCAACACACATGAGACTTACTCACGTCACTGCCAAGTTCGCCCGGGGGACCTTATCTTAAAAGAACCTCCCGTCGACTGGCATACATATATTACTTGCGCGCTTATCACCGACAGGAATGTTGTTTGGGTACGCAAGGAGAGTTGGCACAACTGTATGTGCAACACTTGTTGAATAATATGCATTCGCAAACTGCGCAATTGGTGAGACAGACAATTTCAGGTATTCATGCAATGAAAGTGGAAGAATTTGAAAAGGCTATAAGAGAGAAAGATGCAGCAGATGTTTTTCGTGTGGATAATGAGAAAGGTCAGGAGAGTATGTTTAATACGTCAGGTAACAGGAGAGGAAGAAAGCAGAATAGAGGGCAGAATAGAAGCTTTCGAGGAAGGGGAAGAGACAGATTTCAGTGGAACGGTGATAGGAGACAAGAGGCACATAACTCCACAGACAGATCTTGCTGGAATTGTGGGTCTTATGATCATTGGCAGCAGGACTGCCCACAGCCTAGAAGGGATAGAAATGATCAGTATTGTGGGAATAATAATTCCTCCCAGAATCCCAGCAACACTCCCAGATATCAGATACCCTGGACTCCTTCCCAGAATCAGAATAGTACCCGCTAGGATTGCCAGCAGAGGGGACTGCTCACATGTTATACTGCTCAGTTGTCGTATCATTGGCAAGATTTACCCTTAATGTCTTTAGTTGTGCAAGGTGTCCCACATGATTTTTTGGTAGATACCGGAGCAACTAAATCTAGCATTTCTGCTAGAGAATACAATGGGCCAGTGACTAATACATGTGAAAAATCTGTTGGCATTACAGGAGTCCCAATTTCGTGTCCCAGGACGCCTCCTTTGGAGGTGTATCCAAATGACAGCCCTTCAAACAGATTTGTTTATGCTTTTCGCATAATACCCAATAGTCCTGTTAATTTGCTTGGAAGGGATTTAATGGCTAAGATGCAAATGTCTGTTAACATTGATTGCAAGGGAGGATTGCATGTTGACACTCCCTGGGATTCAGTTCCGTTGCTGTATGCAGCTGATCCTGAACCTGCCCTTACTAAACAGTTGTACCTTGATAAACTCAGTTTACAGACTCTTGAGAATGTGTTTGAGTATGCCTCACACCCTGACAAAGTTGTGACACAAGCTTTTTACAGACCTTGGATTACTGACCATGTTGAGAAAGAGATGTGGAAAGCACCAGTTAATGCAGTTGTACTTACACCAGATACAGTTTATGTGCAAACACCAGAACATTTGTGGACATGGAAATATGGCAGGAATATTGTAAAAGATCCTAAGGTTATACCTGTACAATTAGAGCCAGATGCATTCACACATGCTTCACATGTCACTAATGATGTGCCAGAGGCACTTGATGAGTTAAAGCAGAGTTTATGGGCCACTGGATTTAATGATCCAGGTTTCATTTCATGCACACCATATAAAGCCACTCTCAAACCAGGTGCTAAACCTGTATACATTAAGCAGTACCCTTTGTCTAAGGAAAAGGAACAGGGAATAGCTCCTGTAATTAAGGACCTATTGTCTAAGAAAGTTATTAGACGCACACTGTCACCATACAATACACCTATCAATCCTGTTCCTAAACCTGGAGGTACAGAATACAGATTTACACAAGACTTGCGAGCAGTAAATGCTCTGGTGCAGCCACTTGCACCGATAGTGCCAGATGTTAATGCTATTTTAACAGCCATCCCAAGTACTGCAACTTGCTTTACAGTCATTGATCTCTGCAGTGCATTCTTTAGCATCCCTGTGCATCCCGACACTCAACCGTTGTTTGGTTTTACGTATTTAGGGAATCAATATACGTTTAATCGTTTACCAATGGGCTTTATTGATTCCCCTGCCGCGTACTCAGCTGTAGTTCGTAAGACCCTAGAATCCTGGACACCTCCTGAAGGTTCCACTTTGATACAGTATGTGGATGATTTGTTGTTGTGCAGTGTTGATGAACAGACTTGTAAAACTGACTCTCTCCATTTGCTTCAGCACTTAGGTGATGCAGGGCACAAAGTGACTTTGAGAAAAATGCAATTTTGTCTTCCACAAGTAACATACCTGGGTTTTCTTCTTTCAGCAGGCAAGAGACTGTTATCCCCTGAAAGAGTTAAGGCTCTCATGGTTATTCCTCGACCACAAACAAAGACTGCTATGTTATCTTTTCTGGGTATGGTTACTTACTGCAGGCAATGGATACCAGACTGTTCATATTATGATCATATTTTGCGTTCAGTTACAGGTCAGCATGAACCAGAACAAATCCACTGGACACAGGCTCTTGATAAGGCCTACAACACCCTCAAGCAGGCTCTCTGTTCCGCTCCAGCCCTAGGTTTACCCAACTATAACCTACCATTTCACCTGTATTGCACAGAAGGGGGAGGTACAGCAGCAGGGGTCCTTGCTCAGGAACACGGTAATGGGTACAGAGCGGTAGCTTTTTATTCAAAATTATTGCCAACGGTGGTACAGGGTATGCCAGCATGCTTAAGAGCTACAGCAGCATGCGCTATGATGGTGGAAGCGGCACAAACATTGGTACTGTCACATTCTCTGATATTGCATACATCACATCAAGTCTTGCAAGTGTTAAATAATCTCACTACACAGCACATGACTGCACAGAGAAGGTCAGGCTATGAAACAATTCTCACATCCACTGCAAACCTCACTATCAAATACATTGCACCCACAGGAGGCCCAGCACCTTTATTACATGCATTGATTTCTAAATGTCCTTTAGAACACCCTGAGGACCACAATTGCATAGACACTGTACACACAGAGACGTCACCACGTCTTGACTTGCAAACAACTCCACTAGAGGAGGGAGAAGTTGTTTTTGTTGATGGGTCATGTTCTAAACCTGCTGATGGTGTTTATCTTACAGGCTTTGCTGTGGTACAGTTACCCGACACAGTGGTTACTGCTGGTTCTCTGCCTTTTGTGTCGGCCCAAGCAGCTGAATTGGTAGCCCTAGCTCAGGCATGTAGAGCGTTTGCGATGAAAGATGTGACCATTTACACTGACTCAAGGTATGCGTTTGGAGTTGTGCATGATTTTGGAGTGATTTGGCAGAACAGAGGTTTTGTTGCAGCTGATGGTAAGAGTATCTCACATTCTACACTGGTACAGGAACTCTTAGATGCAATTAAATTACCACATAAGCTAGCAATTGTTAAATGTAAAGGCCACAGTACTGACTCCACTGACGTTAGACTTGGCAATGATTTTGCAGACACCATTGCTAAGGAAGCTGCGTTTCGGGGTCCACCGCACCCTGACTATCTCAGCACTACTACACAGGAACAGTTACACATGGTAATGATTCCTGCCTTAGCATCTGATGTGGATGTGGCGCACCTACAGTTTGGCGCAACTGAAACTGATTTACAGACTTGGATCTCTGCTAGTCTGACCAAAGGCCAAGATGGCCTTTGGTCAGACGAGGAGGGGAGAGTAGGGATACCACAAATTGCCGCACCTTTGTTTATTAGTCATTTTCATGGTTTTGGCCACATAAGTAAACAACAGACCAAGAATCTGATGACATCCAAGTATGTCATTAAAGATCTGTTGCGCATGATTGATAGACAACTGGACAGATGTCTAACTTGTGCCAGAAATAATCCTGGAGGCCTTGTACATGGTAAACTTGAGCATTTACCACCCCCTGATGGTCCTATGCAGGTATTGCAAATTGATTTCACACACATGCCCACTGCGCGAGGTGGATACAAGTATCTTTTAGTCATTGTTGATCAATTCAGTAAGTGGGTTGAGGCCTTTCCAACCACTCAAGAGAATGCACGTACTGTAGCAAAGATATTGTGCAAGGAAATTATTCCTCGTTTTGGTTGTCCATTACAGATAAACAGTGACAGAGGTACTCCTTTCACTTCACAGATTACACAAATGATTTGTACTATGTTGTCCATTGACTGGAAGTTTCATATTCCTTATCACCCACAGTCATCAGGACAGGTAGAGCGCATGAATAGAACCATTAAAGATAAGTTCAGGAAGGGAACTGGTGGTACATTTACTAATTGGCTTGAACATTTACCTGCAGTATTGGCAGAAATCAGAATGACCCCTAGCACCACTACGGGTTATTCACCTTTTGAAATTCTGATGGGCAGACCTTTTCCAACCCCATGGTGTAAACAAAAAGGTTCTCCTGTGGTAAGGGGAGATATCAATGTTGTAAGGGAAGAATATGTAACTAATCTGATTGAAACATTGAATGGCATCTATGGTGATGTTTCTTCTACTCTTCCTCAGCCTACAGGTATCCCGACACACCCGTTCAAGCCTGGAGATACTGTCTTGGTGAAGCAGCTCCACAAGAATAAGTCGCTGGATCCTCCTTTTGGCCTTCCAACTACAGTGATCGCTGTGACGAGAACCGCTGTCCTTACAGAGGAAGCTCCAGTATGGATCCACGCGAATCGGATCAAGAGGGCCCCAGACGACGTCAACCCTGGCCGCTCCATGATTCCATCGAGTATCGAATAGTGTGGTACCTCCTGCCAGCAGTGTTCTTCGCATCCGTGATTGTCATCCTGATCCTAATCTTCAATCCTGGTGCGCCCCTGCACAAACTCAGGCCATTCCCTAGTCCTGGTGCGCCCCGGCACAATGATAATAAAAGTGTAATTGACAATGGCACTAATCCCTTATCCATCCCTCTCACCCGTGATGTCAGAGAGTTGCATATGTCGGCATGGGAAACTGACAATGCTTTTGTTAAAGCTGCCACGAACTTATACAAAGTGACTAATCAGACTGATTCTTGTTGGGTTTGTGGCTATGTCCCTCATGGGGGGAAATGGGGTTATCCATTTGTGGGTTTTCCTATTACCGCACACAATTTGACACAAATGATAAATGATGATACTATGTGGAATTTTACACCAATAGTTAACACTGATAAAGGTTTTGAAAAGGATAGGGTACACTTAGTCAATTGTGTAAACCATGGTGTTATTATGTCCCATAATCTTAATGGTACTAGTTTTCACCCCAGTACACTTAGTCAAATGCCTATTACAGTTGCCTTAATCTACAATGCAGCCACACCAGTTAATGCTACACTGTTAAATATATGGGATGGATCCTATCTTTCTTTTGAGTATATTCGTAATTTTACTGCTAAGTATACTGAACCACACAACACAATTCGTAATTGGTTCTGGCGTAACAACAGAAATATAGGTAAACAGACAGGTGCTTCTCCAGAAGCTAAGAGGAAAAGATTTCCCTCATGTCCTTCAGTTATTAAGTTACCTTATGGTTATTATTGGCTTTGTGAAAGATGGGCAGTTAAAATTATACCATGTAGCCATCTCTCACCTTGTTATTTGGGTTACATATTCCCAGCATTAAGTATTCATGACACACTCCCTAATGTTAAACTGCGAACACGTAGAGCTTCTGATTTTACAGTTAAGACTAGTACTGCCGAGATAGCTACTGCATCTTGGTTTCCTACCGCAGCTGTCATGCGCTTATATTATAAGCTTAATTTGTTTGCTACACTGGTAGATGCAGCTTTTAATTCCACTGCAGACGCTATAGAGTCCTTAACTATGCGACAAGAGCAGATCGCTCAGACTGCTCTCCAGAATCGTATGGCTTTAGATTATTTGCTAGCAGCAGAAGGAGGAGTATGTAAGCGCATAGGTTCTTCGTGCTGTGTTTTTATCTGGAACAACACTGGTAGAATACACCATGATCTTGACACTTTGCATGACATTCAATCACACATACGTAAGCAGCCAACAGGTCTCTTCGATGGTATAGATTGGACCTTTGGTCTGAGTTCCTGGCTAGGAGCTCTTGGTATGAAAATTTTAATGGGTTTTGCATTTCTTCTTTTTCTGTTTCTTGCTTTCTTTTTCATATATAAGCTTACTGTGTGTTTGATTAATAAGCTTACCAGTACTCATGCTAACCCTCACCATTCCTTTTTCCATAATGTTACCGCTCAGCCATCTCGCTATAAGGTTCTTTATATTCGTTAAGTTGTTTTAGTTTTTATGTTATTCTGTTAGAATAAAAGGGTGGTATGTTAGGGGTAATATGAACCTGATGGCAGCCATCTTGTTCCTCGCAGCCATTTTAGAATGAATAGACTTTATTATACTGGGTTATTATGCAGTGAGAATATTATGCATGTTATGAGTTTCTTTAGCTATTCGGCCTTGCCAATGTACCCTGGCCTAACGCCTAGAAGTAAGATAGCATAAGATAATGTAAACAAGAGGCTTTAGACACTTGGTTGTCTCTGCAGATGGTAGTTTGTTATGACTCTGTAAATATTGTTATGAGAAACTCATGTTCTAGCTTTTCCATGTATTTCTGCTCTGTATAACTGTGTAATATGACGCGGTCCAAACGTGTCATCCCCTTAACCCTATGTGCTGTCTCTGTACGCTATAAGACATGATTACAATGTTCAATAAACATGAATAGCTTTGGATCATAATACTGCGTGGTCTGAATCTGTTCAGGGAGCTCCTTATCAGATAAATCTGCATCTGCCTCTCGTGGTACCGTAGGCCCCAGGCTTTGGTCTGCGCTGACACCCCCCCGTTGGATTATACACCTTACATGTTCCTTGGTGAGTTCTGCAATAAGTTGTGCAAATAATTTTGTAAATATTTTCATACCTCCCAACATTTCAAAATTCAAAAGGCGGACAGCACCCCCCCTCCCCGCGGCAAGAACCTGCTCCATTGCAACACTGTATCCAGCTAGAAAATGTTCAAACATTATAGGGGACATGCCAGTCACAAAGGCACATTCTTGTTTGAACATCTTCTAGGCAGATATTATGTTGCAATGGAGCAGGATAACATGTTACTTTTTTAGTACTATTAACATCCAGTAAGAAGATATCATAAATCCTTTCAATAAAAACCCATAGGCATCTATTTATCAAGCCGTCAACTGCAAATACGCTTGAATTTCGCAGCGTATTTGTGGCGAGCCTGATTCCCCTTAGTTATCAAACCCTACAGACCGGCAAAAGTAGAATTTTGTGACGTAACATACGATCCGCCGGGCAAAGTCCTACACAGATCGATGCTTACATCATTACAGATGTTCCGAATGCAAGTTCGGCACTATCTGACCACTTTTGCTAGTTAACAAATTCCTAACAGGTACCCTCGCCACTATTCTGGCCCAGCGTACATGGTTTTCAATCCGCCGCCCTAGAGGCAGCGGATACCATAGGAATCAATGGGAGTCTGACAGCAGCGAAAGCTCATGTTCGCTGCTGCCCGATATCCCATTGATTCCTATGGTAATGTTTACACCTAACACCCTAACATGTACCCCAAGTCTAAACACCCTTAATCTGCCGCCCCCTACACCGCCGCCACCTACATTATACTTATTAACCTCTAATCTGCTGCCCCAACACCGCTGACGCCTACATAAAGTTATTAACCCCTAATCTGCCCCCCCTACACCGCCGCCACCTACATTATACTTATTAACCCCTAATCTGCCGCCCCGACACCGCCGCCACCTACATTATACTTATTAACCCCTAATCTGCCGCCCCGCCACCGCCGCCACCTACATAAAGTTATTAACCCCTAATCTGCCTCCCCTACACTGCCGCCACCTACATTATACTTATTAACCCCTAATCTGCTGCCCCGACACCGCTGCCACCTACATTATACGTATTAACCCCTAATCTGCCGCCCCAACACCGCCTCCACCTACATAAAGTTATTAACCCCTAATCTGCCCCCCCTACACCGCTGCCACCTAAATTATACTTTTTAACCCCTAATCTGCTGCCCAGACACCGCCGCCACCTACATTATACTTATTAACCCCTAATCTGCCGCCCCGACACCGCCGCCACCTACATAAAGTTATTAACCCCTAATCTGCCCCCCTACACCGCCGCCACCTACATTATACTTATTAACCCCTAATCTGCCGCCCCGACACCGCCGCCACCTACATTATACTTATTAACCCCTAATCTGCCACCCCCTACACCACCGCCACTATATTAAATTTATTAACCCCTAAACCTAAGTCTAACCCTAACCCTAACACCCCCTAACTTAAATATAATTTAAATAAATCTAAATAAATATTCCTATCATTAAATAAATTATTCCTATTTAAAACTAAATACTTACCTATAAAATAAACCCTAAGATAGCTACAATATAACTAATAGTTACATTGTATCTAGCTTAGGGTTTAATTTTATTTTACAGGCAAGTTTGTATTTATTTTAACTAGATAGAATAGTTATTAAATAGTTATTAACTATTTAATAACTTCCTAGTTAAAATAAATACAAAAGTACCTGTAAAATAAAACCTAACCTAAGTTACACTAAGACCTAACACTACACTATAATTAAATGAATTCCCTAAATTAAATACAATTAAATAAAAGATTTTAAAACTAATTACACCTAATCTAATCCCCCCTAACAAAATAAAAAAGCCCCTCCAAAATAAAAAAAAGCCCCTTTAAAAAAACCTAACACTAACCCCTTGAAGATCACCTTACCGTGAGAAGTCTTCACCCAACCGGGCCGAAGTCCTCAACGAATCCGGCAGAAGTGGTCCTCCAGACGGGCAGAAGTGGTCCTCTAGACGGGCAGAAGTCTTCATCCAGACGGCATCTTCTATCTTCATCCATCCGGCGCGGAGCGGCTTCATCTTCAAGACATCCGTCGCGGAGCATCCTCTTCAAACGACGTCTTTTTGTTGAATGAAGGTACCTTTAAGTGACGTCATCCAAGATGGCGTCCCTTGAATTCCGATTGGCTGATAGAATTCTATCAGCCAATCGGAATTAAGGTAGAAAAAATCCTGTTGACTGATGCAATCAGCCAATAGGATTTAAGTTCAATCCTATTGGCTGATCCAATCAGCCAATAGGATTGAGCTTGCATTCTATAGGCTGATTGGAACAGCCAATAGAATGCGAGCTCAATCCTATTGGCTGATTGGATCAGCCAATAGGATTGAACTTAAATCCTATTGGCTGATTGCATCAGTCAATAGGATTTTTTCTACCTTAATTCCAATTGGCTGATAGAATTCTATCAGCCAATCGGAATCTAAGGGACGCCATCTTGGATGATGTCTTTTAAAGGTACCTTCATTCAACAAGAAGACGTCGTTTGAAGAGGATGCTCCGTGTCGGATGTCTTGAAGATGGAGCCGCTCCACGCCGGATGGATGAAGATAGAAGATGCCGTCTGGATGAAGACTTCTGCCCATCTGCAGGACCACTTCTGCTGGATTCGTTGAGGACTTCGGCCCGGTTGGGTGAAGACTTCTCACGGTAAGGTGATCTTCAAGGGGTTAGTGTTAGGTTTTTTAAGGGGGGATTGGGTGGGTTTTAGAGTAGGGTTGGTTGTGTGGGTGGTGGGTTTTAATGTTGGGGGGGATTTGTAATTTTTTTTACAGGTAAAAGAGCTGATTACTTTGGGGCAATGCCCCACAAAAGGCCCTTTTAATGGCTATTTGTAATTTAGTGTAGGGTAGGGCTTTTTTTTATTTTGGGGGGGCTTTTTTATTTTGTTAGGGGGATTAGATTAGGTGTAATTCGTTTTAAAATCTTATAATTTGTTTATTATTTTCTGTAATTTAGTGGGGGGGTTTTTTGTACTTTAGATAATTTTATTTAATTGTATTTAATGTAGGGAATTAATTTAATTATAGTGTAGTGTTAGGTGTTAGTGTAACATAGGTTAGGTTTTATTTTACAGGTACTTTTGTATTTATTTTAACTTGGTAGTTATTAAATAGTTAATAACTATTTAATAACTATTTTATCTAGTTAAAATAAATACAAACTTGCCTGTAAAATAAAAATAAACCCTAAGCTAGATACAATGTAACTATTTGTTATATTGTAGCTATCTTAGGGTTTATTTTATAGGTAAGTATTTAGTTTTAAATAGGAACAATTTATTTAATGATAGGAATATTTATTTAGATTTATTTAAATTATATTTAAGTTAGGGGGTGTTAGGGTTAGGGTTAGACTTAGGTTTAGGGGTTAATAAATGTAATATAGTGGCGGGGGTGTAGGGGGGCAGATTAGGGGTTAATAAATATAATGTAGGTGGCGGCGGTGTAGGGGGCGGCAGATTAGGGGTTAATAAGTATAATGTAGGTGGCAGCGGTGTAGGGGGCAGCAGATTAGGGGTTAATAAGTATAATGTAGGTGGCGGTGGGTTCCGGGAGCGGTGGTTTAGGGGTTAAACACTTTATTTAGTTTGCAGCGGGGTCCGCGAACGGCGGTTTAGGGGGTAAACAGTATAGTATAGTGTGGGTGTATAGTGACAGGGTACCAATAAAGCTGTGAAAAAGCCGAAGAGCAGCAAGATCGATGACTGTTAGTTAACAACAATCCGCTGCTCATCGCCCCGTACTTGGTGCGTACTTTTTGACAGCTTTTTTGGTAACTTTGGAGAACGTTTCAGGTCCGCGGCCGTGATGTTAGGCAAGCGTATTGGTGCCGTCGAATGCAAGTAAGTTGACGGCTTGATAAGTAGATGCCATAGTCTCCATCTTGTTTTAAGATCACACCAAATCGGAATCAGTGCTTTAATAAGCATTAAAAATAAATATCGCTAAAAACAATACTTTTCAAGGCTTTAAAGTGACAATATAGCGATTGAAAAATTGTTTCTGCCAAAGTATCGCAGCTTGGTCCTCCAATAGGCTTGAGAACACTATTGAAAACAAGTGCTGACAGGAAAAAACGTGTTCTGCGGCTCCCATTATTGTATTTTACTAATGTCTTTTTGAAGGACGTGATTATTGTTCACTACTAATTGTTAACTGTGCTTTTGGGACTTATGCTTCTTAAAAGATAAAATATTTAGATATCTGCACATCTAATTTGTTATGTTTACCTCATAATGGCTCTATGGCTGATTACATTTAGTCTGTGGCGTCTAGACGTATTTCCATTTTATGATTTGCAGCCCCTCTTATGACAGGTAAATGCTGATTGAAAAATATTCTCTATTATTATTGAGGTGTTATCAGCTATAACTACTGTAGAAATAATAAAAAATATTTTGTTAATCATTGCCATCAATAATGAAATCAACTTTAATCTAGACCACTGGTTATCAAACTTGTCCTCAGGCCTCCTGAACAGGCCAGATTTTCAGATTACCTTGGGTAAGAGCAGGTAAAATAGCTATGTTTACTAATCAGCTGATTATTTGACCTGTGCTCCAGTTCAGATATCCTCAAAATGTGGGGCATATAAGTATAATACAAGTTTACGGAGTTAAGTCAAAGTATGCACCAGTGACGTGCGGTGAGGTCAGAGACTGGGGAGGCACTTGGCTATGATACGCCTGAGAAACACATATACTGTATGAACCCTACAGAGGTAGCTTAAATTTACAATTAAATTAGTAGGTTGCAGGTCCAATTTACTGCTATTATTAAATTTGCCTCATTCTCTTGGCATCCTTTGTTGAGGGATATGCTGCAATGCATTACTGGGTGCTAACTGAACACATTAAATGAGCCAATGACAAGAGACATATATGTGCTTGCAATTTGTGTTGGGGCTCATAAAAAAATAAACTGCAAACCCAAAACCACATTACAGTAAAGGCTTCAGGGTGCTACATTTTATTTCTATTTACAGTTTGCTTGACAACAGTAAGAGGCAGATTGAAAGCTGTGTGTGCTTTCCATTTATTTATTTTAAGATCAATGTTTGGATTTATCATATATATTCTGGGTTAGTGCTCTCTGTAGCTTTTTCTCTACCTTGCTTGGAAATTGGTTTTAAGGTTTTAAAGTGAACATAATATCTAGAAAATGTAAAAAGCATATATAAGCCTTTTAAATAATCTTTCTATGAAAAACATTTCAGTATACTTGGAAAATGTATGCCAGATCTGGGAAATAGCACAGTTTTTTAAGGTAAAGAATATTTGTTATTAAACACAGTTTATAAAAATAATGGTATAATGGTATGATTGTATTTTAGAAGGGCATCCTATACATACAATGAAAACACCGCTATATACCAGGTTTTTGTGCTTTAATAACATTTCCACACAAGAGTATACTTAAAGGACCAGTAAAAGTAGATTTGCATAATCAAGCCCCCCCATCTAGTTCTGCAGTGCACACAGTAATCCATCCCAGCCAATAGCCACACACACACACACACACACACACATACAAACACACACATGTGCACATATACACACAAATGCACACTACATCCCAAAACTGACAACCAATGACAAGCACTGGGGCAGCAGGCTCCTAACAGTGCTCACTAACACTCACCTTCCTCACTAAGCAGCCATGCAGTCAGATATCCCACGAGACTAGTGACAGGCACAGGTTATCTAGCCCTTAGCATCCTGCATTCCTCACTGACAAAAAGGGGAACACTGTCAGAATTTAACACAAGAAGCTAACAATTTGCCTTTATACACACAGTCACCTATCAACTCACGTACATACACTAGTGCAAACACACAAAATAATACATAAACACACAGACATCCATCAACACACATACATACACTAGTGCAAACACACAAAATAATACACATACACACAGTCACACATCAACTCACATACATACACTAGTGCAAACACACAAAATAATACACATACACACAGACATCCATCAACACACATACATACACTAGTGCAAACACACAAAATAATACATAAACACACAGACATCCATCAACACACATACATACACTAGTGCAAACACACAAAATAATACATAAACACACAGACATCCATCAACACACATACATACACTGGTGCAAACACACAAAATAATACATAAACACACAGACATCCATCAACACACATACATACACTACTGCAAGCACACAAAATAATACATATACACACAGTCACACATCAACTCACATACATACACTAGTGTAAACACTCAAAATAATACACATACACACAGTCACACATCAACTCACATACATACACTAGTGCAAACACACAAAATAATACACATACATACAGTCACACATCAACTCACATACACACACTAGTGCAAACACACAAAATAATACACATACATACAGTCACGCATCAACTCACATACACACACTAGTGCAAACACACAAAATAATACACATACACACACTCATATACACACACACTTTATATTAGATTGCATCATGTCATAATCTATGTTTTTGCTTCAGTGTATAACTATGTATAATTTCATGATAGGGATGTAGTGATTTGTCCAAATGATTAGGATGCTCACAATTGAATTGTTTTCATGCTAAGTTTATGGCCAGTCATTTATTGACATATACATACTGCATTTTCTATAAACAGTAACTAATTAAAGACCAATTCAGCAGAAGCTTATAAAATGGTTGTATGGTCTACAAAAAAAAATAAAAAAATAGGCAAAGCTTACTTTAACATGTTAAATTACAGAGAGAAGTATTTTGTGAAGAAAAAATGAAACAAGAGGACATGTATAGAAGTTTGATTTGGAAACAGGACATGAGGACATGTATAGAAGTTAGATTTGGAAACAGTTTGTGATAGTATAACATATGGTAGATAAGGGAGTTCATGTCTGGGATAGAAATTCATAATCTTGGTTGTTTTAGCAAAATGTATAAACTACTCTGTCTAGATATTGTTTTGTACCAGCTGTCAAAATATAGTGAAAAACAATCCCCAGTACTGCTGCAGATAATGACATAACTATTACCTGGAGTAGTATATAGTTACAGAGAGCTCAGTAACAACTATGATTGTGCACAGACAGACACAGATAACAAAAAAAAACATGTTTAGGGGACACACAGTACAGTCACCCTGCCTGGCAGAACTACGAGTTTAGTTCTTTTTTTTACCGACTGTGGTGTGGTTTGTGGCAGTGCGGTCCTCAGCCTACCTCAGGCTCAATTATATGCAATTAAGTTAATGACAATGCACAGTAACAGTTTGCCAGTTGCACTCTTAATAATTACTGACCTTAATAACAGCACATCCTCCAGGGCAGTGGTACTAGGCAGGTCAGGACTCAGCAGCTCCTCTTCTTCTCTCCTTGGCAGCTAGCTCGGCTGTGTCCGGATCCAACTCGGCAGTGGCACGCAGTCTGGCACCCATCTCCTGCAACACTGGGGCCAGGGGCCACGTCACGTGACTCCAGAAGAAGAGGCCTGTCACAGTCACTGTCACACTGTCATTATGTCACAGTTGTGAGTCGGCAGCAGCTCCCTCCTTCACTTCCCTCCAGTGCGACTCACGTACATGCCGCAGCCTCCCCAGACAAGAGAGATGACGTGCACTCGTGATAACGTGCACTCCCACTCCAGAGTCCAGCACCGCTGATTGGTTGATTTTTTTCAGCTCCATCATAGAGGCGACTTGGAGAGCCGCCTCTAATGGAGCTAAGTATGGGCCGCAAAGTGCTACCACTGGGTGGCGCTGGTTCATACAGTAGTAAAGACAAAGACAAGCATCCATGTTGCGCAATCAATGGAGGGCAGCTTAACAGCTCACTGCCTCTCCTTGATTGCGCAACATGCCATAGATGGATCGCTATGGTGGCGCTGGCGGGGGGGTCGGTACCTGGGGGGGCGGGGTCAACTAATATTATACAACAACAGACAACTTATTTTTTTTATTATTATTAATTATTAAAAACTTATTTTTATGATTTGACAGGGGAGGCACTGCCTCCCCTGCCTCCTATCACTGCACGTCACTTGTATGCACATATGTAGCACTTCTGTCTCCCCTTATGTTGAATACATCATTGTGCGAGGGGTAGAAAAACACAAATGAGATTCTAAGATGCGTTATCAAGATATTGTTTTCGCATCATTGGTGATCAAATAATACCTATAACGGATTACCAAGTAGTATATTTAAAGGTGTATGTATATATTTGTACTATAATGACCGTCAACACTGGGCCAATCAAATTCCTGTATTATGTCAGTAAAATACGTCTGACCTAATAAAGGGTTAATAAATTGATAAGATTGTTTGACAATATTGTGCAGTTATTGCAGAGTAAATTGCAGTAAGCAGATTAGTGTTGTTCTCATAGAGTTAGTATATAATATTGAAAAAATCCTGCAGAAATAGGGGGCTGGTGAATATATAGATCAGCCTCTTATTATTCCCCTATTGCCCCAGTAGATCTCTGGGTATATTATGTTATAGATAGCTTCCAATTAAATTAGAAGCTAATATATACAAAAAAAAATCAACTTTTTATTGATTCATTATAGGTTCTATATGTTTTTGACAGGGTTAATAATACTGCGACTGCCTGCAGCAGGATGATCACTGCATGGGTGGTAATTCCAGTTAAATATGTATTAGACTTTTGTTTGTGGTTGTGCAACTATAACTTCAGTCACTCAAATATCTCTATTTTTTTTATATGTCTTATATATTATAATATTATTGCACAGTAAATTGCAACCGAGTGTTTATCACTGATAATTAGTATGGAATGCTGTGCGGACCCACAGAACAATGATAATAGGAGCTAATGAATGAGTAAATAGATCTATCATAGGTTAATTTAGTGTTACTGTTATATACTTTCCACACTATTGCTATCCAATAATGTGGGTGCCTCGGTATAAGCTAACACAGATCTAGTGGTTGTTCGAATTGTTTTATATTCAGCTATTAAGAATAGGGGTATAGTATAACTCTATATGTATATGTGCCCTATGCAGCAGATTGTTCAATAATTAACCGGCTACATACACCTTGGCTCAAATGGCTCAGTTATATATATGTCTGCGCTATGCAGCAGATTGTTCCTATGTTAGGATATATCATGAGGTATATTTCCATATTAATCCACAGAGTTTATCTAAATCACAATTAGCATCGAATCTCATTGCATTAATTAAAACGTTAAAGCTTGTTGTACATCTAACAACCCTACCCTACCATAACATGTTTCTCTGTGTAGGTTATGGCTTTCTCAAAAGGTGAAGCACGCTGGCATCTGCGGGTGTATATAGAATAGGCCCCTCCACCTTTCTACAATCCTAAGAAAATCAGAAGCATCCTTGGTCTGATTGACACAGGAGGTATGGTGATGTCATTCGGGTAACTAGAGGACCAATCAAGGATCTTTATTTAGTGTTTATGTTTTAGCATTGAGATCTAAGATGAATTTAATAGAGCTTGTGATAACAGCATATATTCACTTGGTTGAGTATCCAATTTTTTGCCAAATAAACATGTGTATATATATATATATATATATATTTATATATATATATATATATATATATATATAGTAATTTTAATATTCTGATATGTAAGGGCAACTGAGAGAATATTTAATTAAATAAAATATATACCCATGATTGTGTCTTTTCATCTATTTTATTCCACTTTGATTCTTAACATGAGAATAGGTAAATGTTGATGATGTTGGTGATATACTCACCCTGGACTGAATAACTTCTTCAGACCAAGACAGGTTAAAAAGAGTTTGTTTATTGATTACACGCTGCAGTATGGAGAGAAACAATACAAAGTTTTCTCTCAGGGGGTCAATCCCCTTCCCAGGTATTTATACATTCCACATCAAGGCTATTTACAGTTTATGATTAGATAGCTAAAAAATGCAAGGGTTTTAACCACAAATATGGTTACATCATAAGTAAATATAATTGTAGGTTTTACTGTGGATTTAAGTATTTACTGATACTAGCTGGAATGCAAGAACTTAAACAAGGATAGAAAAAGATTAGATTTAGAAAAAATAAACAGACACACTCAGAACTAGCTACATTTTATGGCCCCATTAACCAGACTGGCCTCTCCTGACTAATAATGCCCGCATACAAATTAACCCATTCAGACCTCACAAGGCACTGCAAAAAATAGAGACAGATATTGCTTATTATTTTCAACAGTCCATCCTCTGATGCTGTTAAACTCTGTGACAATAGCATCAAACAGCAATATGATTTAGTCGGGTGAACTCCATCTCAAACTGCAGTGCAGAGTTGCTGTAGTTATGGCAATGGGACACAGGCTGGGCTGGATTTTCACAGGAGGGCATCAGTCTGCTGGTTGCTGGGCTGACAAGGCTGCAGAGCTTGTGTAGCATTAGTTTGAGACAGATTACTATGAGAGAAAGAAAAACAATTAGTACAACAAAGATTAGCAAACCTTGCAGTATCTTTACACCTAGTTTATCCTGACAGGCCAAAAGTCAAATCAGAAACCAAAACACTAAACTAAGTATCATGCAGAATGGGTAAGTAATAAAATTATAATTTTTCCATTTTTTCTCTCTAAGTATTGCGCTTTGGTTCTCCACATAATTAAAAGATAAGGATGTAAGTCTGTGTAAACAAAGTGATAACATAATGGAATATAATATTACCTGAAGATAGGCTGTAGTTTAAAAGCACAAAACCAGGGGGGCGGAGCTGACCGCTAGATCGGCAGGACGTGAATTGCAGGAGCTCCTCCATCATCTCTAGCTTAAACGTGTTTAATTTTATATTTCTGAGGAACTTTTACTTTAAATTGAGACTATTTGCTGCGAACTTGCCCAGGAATATATTTAATCTGTTTGGGAGCTTTTGTTTCGCTCCTGACCTATGCTATCCAGCGTGGCCTGAAGGGGACTGATATACTGCGCCATTGCTGGGGCTATAGATTCTTCCCGGGATCTATCTGGCTGCCACCGGAGCCCAGGCTGCTGTTTTCCCCTACCTCGTTAATGGGAGAAGCTACGTTAAGCTTTATTATGGAGGATCTTTCTTCAAGATTACTTGCCCTGTTTGCAGACTTTGAGAAATCATTACTGCAAGAGTTTACTACCATCCCGCAATGTGCGGGCTCGGAGGATATCAAGGCGCCAGATGCAGCAGATAGTGAGTGTGAGGTGCCCATTAAGGGTTTCTGGCTAACTACTCAGCGCTGTGATTGCGGCTCAACCCTAGAGCTATGCAACTTGGAGGACTCTCACGCTTCTTTATTTACATGCCTTTTGAGAGAGGCGGCCGCACCCCAGAAGTGGATATTCAAAATACCACGCGGCCATGCTGCAAACCCTACAAGGACCGGCTTGACAGCAGCAGTTGCCAAGTCGGGTGATCGTGAGGATGTAAGTTGCAACCTAAGGGAGATGTGCGTGGAACCGAGTGAGAATATTACAGAGTCCAGTTTTTTGCAGCGGAGGAGCTTATGGATCCACCTGGCCTCTTTATGCGATCGGGACAGCTCTGAGAATCTGGTGCTTCAAGGAGAAAGAGTACATCCCCGCAGATGGTATTGGCTTGAAATGCAGAGAGCTGGCGTAGGATAAGTACTTACCTTTACCGAAACTGAACCTCTCTAAGGACGGAGGACATCCACAATCCAAGAACTTTCGGAGCTTCCACTTAACGGCAGATATATTCTCCCGCAGGCTGTGTGATTAGTGACTTCAGGTTCCTTAAGGGTACTGAGAACCCTAGTTGATTCCCACATGTTTATGTGTAAAGTTTAGATCATAAGATGGTTTTCTTGCGCTGTACTCGCCCAGTTTTATTTAGGGTTAAATGTTTAAACTAATTTTCATATAATTTCCTACATGTTTAAACAGTTGCTATTTATTCTGAGACTCATTTGATTTACCGCCAGTTACACATTTCTTACTGCGAGCTCACTCTATATGCTATGTTGGGAATGCTACATTTGAAGCCATCAGTCTGAATACACGGGCCTGTAAATATTTCTGGGACAATTCAAGACTCTGATTCCTATGAGAGACACTCTGGTTAATAGTTTGTATAATTACTGTTTCAGTGTTCTGTTTATAACAGTCATTTTGCATTTAATTGTTTGCATACAAAGCAGCACAGTTATTAGGTGAAATACTGAGGGCTAGTTATGGCTGGGTAGGAATGCTATACTGCTACTGTTTATTCTAGTATTGGTATAGGTGTTTATATATATATCCATGATTGTTTAGCTCTCTCATTTTAGCTGTCGCACACAGAGACTTACTTGGTATATGTGAATGTACCTTTAGTATTAGCCTATAGACATAGAATGACATAGCACTTATTATCTGATTAAGACTTGGATTATAAATTATTTAGATAGTTATGTATAGAGGGGTGGCTTAAATGGTCTCATCTCATCCACTTAAGATACTTGGAGCAGATTAAGTTGCCCCATATTTATTCAGGAATGTATGCCACTACTACTTGGTTATTATGTGTATTGACAAAAGTAGCATATTCTTTTCTGTGTGTGAATGTATTATCGCCTGTATATCCCCATTTGTTACAGCTTATGATATGGTATAGGTTGTGTCCAGAACTTTGCTTTTCTATCTGAAGGTAAGGATGTGATTCTCATTTGTTGGAAACGATCAAACTGCAAAATACTTCACTTCCAATGCTCTTTATTTATTTAGTGCTGTATAGTATTTTCAATTAAGTGGGAGGAAGTACAAAATTGTTTATCGGGCTACCCTAGGCGCCAGGTTAGCCCATTAGTATGTATACTCTTGACATGTTGGGGGGAAGCTTGCATGGAGACACACTGTTCAAATGCTGTGTCGCCTCTAGCCTATAGGATATTGTGAGGCAGATAGTCTGGCGACGTAATAGTTAGATTCCACCTGATATGCACCATAGTAATTTAACAGATGGGTGCATATTTGTACTACCATATCATATAGCTAATAGATATCACTTATTCCCTCCTACAACGCTACATGACAATCAGAACATCTAATACTCAGTTAATATGAGCCTTTAGCTACCTTATGCTGCAATTAGTTAAGGCGCATATATCCACTTAACACGTTAAGTTGCACTCATATATAGATGCCTGTTATTATGTTTGTTTGTAATTGATAGACCCTATAAGATGATGTCCTAAATGTTGATGTTAATATATACTACTTTATGTGTGGACATTTGAGAGGCAGTCATGTTGGCCCTCACGTCTCCTACAAAGAGATTATTAGAGCTGGTTTACTGTTTAACCATTTTAGCAATGTTTAGCCCAACTGCCACCTAAACATACCCATCTGTGGCTATAGATGGGTTTCTGATATTAGTGTCCTAAATAGATGCTTGAACTGCAGCTGCAGTTTTAATTGTAAATTCTATGTTGCAAAAATTATATACCAGATTTTAGATCATGCCTGGATACGGCTGAAGGCATCAGTTTATTTTATTTTACTCATATTCTATATTACTAGGCTCCGCCCCCCCCTTTTTTGGCGCTTATTTATTAAGCTAAGGGACACAGATCCCATCGCAGACCCCCTTAAAAAATACATAAGAGTCCTCTATTATGGTTATGGTTGATAAACCTTTCTATGATATAGGTATATGTTTATAGTCTGGAGGGCCCACAAAGGGCCCTATATAATAATCCCTCCCCCCATACTCTATTCACTTATCTTTGTACTAGTCTAGCAACAAGGGCTTATATTTGACCCTATATGTTATTGAATTTAATAAGAAGATACAGATGTGAGGACCTAAATAGGGGTCCTATATACTATAAACTTTAAAATCTGAGGTTGATTCACAGGTTCATTAACCACTTAGATTATGCTACATTTCTTGGAATTGCTTATGGTTATTAGTTTCTTATTGTCTGAAATGTTTGCATGTTTCCTATTTTTGATGTAACGCTATGTGTATAAACAGTGATGTATACTTTTCTAAACCGCCCCCACTGGTTGGAGGCCTATGTATGTGGTTACTATGTATTACCTTATCTTTCACCTCAATAAAAATATTAAAAAAAAAAAAAAAAAAAAAAAGCACAAAACCAGCTACTTCATATACACAAATAAACCCGAAAATGCAATTTCTCATAAATTTTATACTCTGCAGCTGCTCTTACAAGTCTAAAATAGATTAATATAAAAATAATTTTTCAATGTACTGTCCCTTTAAGAGACTGGGGTTGCCACAGACATACAATATATTGCTTTGTAATCTCTATCTAATAGCTAAACATAAGTACATACGTATTTGAGCACAATTATATTAACACTTAAACTACCTTGAATGCTCACTGCTCTTAAATGGATGCAAAACTAATAATCCATCTGAAAATAAACAAAAAACAAATAGAGAATGTGGGGAAGGTGCAATATACAAAACCTCCCAGATACATTAGCCAAAATAATTAATCCAATCATCACTGGGAGAAAATGTAACAAGTATAATTTTTATATGTACTTTACAAAAAATTAAGCAAAATAAAAATGAATGTATAGTAATGTTTCATTAATAGTGAAACATTGTATACATTGTTGAAATGCCTAATTTAATAGTATTTTAACTAAAAGAACATTAATACAGGGAGTGCAGAATTATTAGGCAAATGAGTATTTTGACCACATCATCCTCTTTATGCATGTTGTCTTACTCCAAGCTGTATAGGCTCGAAAGCCTACTACCAATTAAGCATATTAGGTGATGTGCATCTCTGTAATGAGAAGGGGTGTGGTCTAATGACATCAACACCCTATATCAGGTGTGCATAATTATTAGGCAACTTCCTTTCCTTTGGCAAAATGGGTCAAAAGAAGGACTTGACAGGCTCAGAAAAGTCAAAAATAGTGAGATATCTTGCAGAGGGATGCAGCACTCTTAAAATTGCAAAGCTTCTGAAGCGTGATCATCGAACAATCAAGCGTTTCATTCAAAATAGTCAACAGGGTCGCAAGAAGCGTGTGGAAAAACTAAGGCACAAAATAACTGCCCATGAACTGAGAAAAGTCAAGCGTGCAGCTGCCAAGATGCCACTTGCCACCAGTTTGGCCATATTTCAGAGCAATATCACTGGAGTGCCCAAAAGCACAAGGTGTGCAATACTCAGAGACATGGCCAAGGTAAGAAAGGCTGAAAGACGACCACCACTGAACAAGACACACAAGCTGAAACGTCAAGACTGGGCCAAGAAATATCTCAAGACTGATTTTTCTAAGGTTTTATGGACTGATGAAATGAGAGTGAGTCTTGATGGGCCAGATGGATGGGCCCGTGGCTGGATTGGTAAAGGGCAGAGAGCTCCAGTCCGACTCAGACGCCAGCAAGGTGGAGGTGGAGTACTGGTTTGGGCTGGTATCATCAAAGATGAGCTTGTGGGGCCTTTTCGGGTTGAGGATGGAGTCAAGCTCAACTCCCAGTCCTACTGCCAGTTTCTGGAAGACACCTTCTTCAAGCAGTGGTACAGGAAGAAGTCTGCATCCTTCATGAAAAACATGATTTTCATGCAGGACAATGCTCCATCACACGCGTCCAAGTACTCCACAGCGTGGCTGGCAAGAAAGGGTATAAAAGAAGAAAATCTAATGACATGGCCTCCTTGTTCACCTGATCTGAACCCCATTGAGAACCTGTGGTCCATCATCAAATGTGAGATTTACAAGGAGGGAAAACAGTACACCTCTCTGAACAGTGTCTGGGAGGCTGTGGTTGCTGCTGCACGCAATGTTGATGGTGAACAGATCAAAACACTGACAGAATCCATGGATGGCAGGCTTTTGAGTGTCCTTGCAAAGAATGGTGGCTATATTGGTCACTGATTTGTTTTTGTTTTGTTTTTGAATGTCAGAAATGTATATTTGTGAATGTTGAGATGTTATATTGGTTTCACTGGTAAAAATAAATAATTGAAATGGGTATATATTTGTTTTTTGTTAAGTTGCCTAATAATTATGCACAGTAATAGTCACCTGCACACACAGATATCCTTCTAAAATAGCTATAACTAAAAACAAACTAAAAACTACTTCCAAAACTATTCAGCTTTGATATTAATGAGTTTTTTGGGTTCATTGAGAACATGGTTGTTGTTCAATAATAAAATTAATCCTCAAAAATACAACTTGCCTAATAATTCTGCACTCCCTGTACAGAGGTACCAGACTCATGGATATGTGGTATGAAAGCACAGATCCATCATGCACCTGTACCATCAGTGTGGCAGTAACAATAATTGCATTGTCTTGTTCCCATGGGTGGTATGGCAGACATAACTGGGAACAATGAGAATGCACAAAAATATAAAATTACACAGTAATAGAATAAATAAATCATACAAAAATTAACTGTTATTATCTAAGTGACTATTAGAAGGTATATAAATGAGGGAATTTTCCTTACACTCTAGTAAACATCGCCAGAGTGTAAATGCAGCATACAGGAATAATAACAAGTAAAAAATGAGTCCAATCTCAGGAAACAGTCAAGCACTGTTAAAGAATAATACTTCCCAAAGGCTCAGTCTTTTTGGATTTCCTTGCCAGTGATAGGATCAGTCTGTGGTGGCGCCAATTTGTAGTGAGATCCATGATTTAACTTCTGTGACTTCAGTGGCTGTATTTGTGATAAATAATACACAGACAGGCCCCTTCTACTTTGGCTCCAGAGCTCTTTTTCTGGAAAAAACTCCCAACCATTATAAGATCACCAGGTGAGATGGCATGCACTACACGATTATCATTCTTTAACTGTGCAGCAAGTACCTGGATATGAAAAGACTTAAGCATTGATGTTAGTTGTATGTCAGTCTCCAAAATCAACATAACAGATATTATATTTGCAGCCTGTTTCTGATCAATGTTAAACTAATAGTCATCAGCATTTTACACAGGGGGTATTGTAAAATACAGGGTAATTTACATTTTTCTTTAAAGGGTCAATAAAATTAAACTTTAATGATTTAGATAGGGCATGCAATTCCAAACAACCTTCAAATTTACTCTTAACATCAAATCTGCTTGGTTTGCTTGGTATTCTTTATTAAAGGCTAAAACTAGGCAGGCTCATAGGCTGCAGCACTAATTGCCAAATTGCAAGTTTATAAAAAGCACTGAGATAAGTGGGTAGTCTGCAGAGATTTGGATACTAAGTAATCACATGCAGTAAAAGAAGTTTATCAATACTACCGTGTTGATCATGTAAAACTGGGGAATGGGTAACAAAGTGACCATCTATTTTTTATTTATTTATTTTTAAACAATAAAAAATGTCAAGTACACTGTCCCTTTAATTTCAAAAACACTTCCCCTGCTGATTGTATTAGTAACAAATCTTTAACACATAGATTCTGCAATTATCACTCCAAGGCAGGTATACACTTTCTTGTTCTCCTCCAGACACATTAAGGAAAACTTTCCCTAGTTTACACAGTAAGTCTTTCCTAATGACATTATTGAACAGTTTTAGAACATGTCATTCTGTTTCAGGACCTACAGTTACACTCATTGCTTATTCCCAACTCAGTGCTTATTCCTAACTCCAATAATCATTAAAGCTTTTGGCTATATTTACAAAGGGCTATGTACTTTGTCTATCAAGAACTGACAGTCAGTCAGAGTCTACATTCTCCCCTCCTCCCTTTTCTTATAGCACCGCAGCTCCTATGTTTTTACTGTCTGACTGCTCAAAGTCTTATCTGTGTCACATTTTTTTCTATAGTTAAAACGTTTTATTCCACTTGAAAACTTAAGTAAAAGAAGTTAAACAACCATATACAAACATCTTCATTAAGATTATACCTGGTTTAATTGTATTCATCCACTAAATATTATTTGAACTAAATATTGTCTTTGCATAATTATTGCAGCTGGCCAGTTCTGCAAATCAATACAAGACAATATGTATATATATAAAAATTAGCGGCATATAATTTACCATCAATAACTCTGTGTCATTTCAATGGAGAACACAATAAACCTTATACACAAAAGTTCAAAATACAACATTTACCTTCAACTGCACATAGTGCACTATTGCTCTGAAAAAAATCATACAACAGAGATACATTGAACACTGACAATCAACCACTAATTAAAACTTCAAAAATATTCACTCCTAAGGTAGAAAACCCACCATGCAAACTTTTAATATCTCCTTACATACCTCCAGCACCTCTTCAATATTTATACACATTTTCATGAGCATTACATTCTGAACCATCTAACAAAGAAATATATTTCCTCTCAATTATTCCTATTTTTACAAAATTGCGTAATATACAATTACTTTGTCTATGGGTACTCGCTGATAACAAACACTAAAACATGATTTACCCTATTTAAAATGTCACTTAAAGAATATAGAGCACAGTTTTAATTTATTACTTAATCGTTTAATCATTAAAACAAACTTTTCTAACACATACTTTTACCAGTCCATCTATCAGTATTCCTATACCCCTCTTACATGCAGCTCTTGTGTCTGTATTTTAGTGCTGCTGGAGTGACCAACAATCTTTGCTCATGTGTCAAACCTTTCCACATTTGAAACATTTTATTCTTTTACCTCTTGCACTCTTTTTCTTATTTTATTGCTCTTTTTCTTCCCTTACTGGGAGATTTAAGTTTAAGTTTTTAATTTCTTTTTGATAATTATCCTCTAGTGAAGCCTTTAATGACTCACACTGTCTTTTTACTGCCTCAGTATTCCATTTAAAATATGCTTTCCACTCTTCTGATGTAGGGTTGTTCTTTGTTGAAACCTCTGTTAAAACATTACTTAGGGTATTTATTTTATCTAGGTTCCAAGAGCCACCCTCTGGCCATATATTGGACCCTTTGTTTTGAGTTAGTCGGGACCATTTAGTATGGTACTTATTACAAAACGGGCCATGGTGTTGATTCATATATTCTGCTTGGGAACCTTTTAGCCATTTAGGATTAGTGGAACAGCCTTTAGAGGAACTATGTCCCATTTTAAATTGACTTTTTACTAATTATTTTTATATTTTTTAAATGTCACTTGGGGTTTTTACTTACAATTAACACAAATTCTTAAAAACTAAAACAACAAAAAACAACAAAACAGAACAAAAGATAATTGTATTGTATCAGGGGAACCTCCACCCCAACCTGGCAACACTACACCACGTGTTTGCCCTCAAAGGGACATTATACACTCATTTTTTCTTTGCATAAATGTTTTGTAGATGATCTATTTATATAGCCCATAAAGTTGTTGTTTTTTGTTTTTTTTAAGTGTATAGTTTTGCTTATTTTCAAATAACACTGCTCTGACTTTCAGACTCCCCACAGTTTTATGAGAATACCATCAGTTACCTACTCCAACTTGCTCCTGTTTATGTCCTTTTCAATAGAGCAAACTGAGAGCTAACTGAGAGTAAGTTTTTAAACAGTTTTATACTTGATTTTTATATCAGTACCTGTGTATCTTATTCTTTATAGTAGTGTCTATTACATGCAGTTAAATGAAAATGAGTGTATATGAGTGTATACTGTCCCCTTAAATGACTGCTGCAGTCTTACGTCTACCCAGGATAGTCCTTTCCTAAGATTAACAATATTTTCTTCACTGGGAATACTATCAGTGCTCACACAAGAAATAAAGCTGTCTAATCAGGACTTATCCAAGAGGTTTTCCTAAACAAATAATCAGAACAGGTAACTATGTGTCCTTTTAGGGTGTCTGCCAGGTCACAGTTTCGGATATATATTTGTCACAGTTCCCCTTGCATTCAAACACTGACTGGTTAACATCTGGTGGGACTTGCAGTCAGGTTGGGGCGGCTAGAACTGTAAACCCAGTTTCCTAATCCCAGTTGCCTTTAAATAGACACCCTCCTAGGTCACAAGTTTTAACTTTTTACAAAAACAATTTACACAATACAACACATAACATTAATAAATCAATAAACAAAGCCTCTTAGGATAGCATCACCCAGAATGCCAAACAGCTCTGACCCCTTACCCAGAGACACTCAATTGCTGTTAAACTAAAAACAAAAATGTTCTTACCATTCAGAAGACCGGTCTAAATTGAATGTCCCTGGAGCAGAAAGTCTTTGCCACTTGGACTGCTGTCTGAGATTTTGCTACGCCATGCGTTGGTGATATACTCACCCTGGACTGAATAACTTCTTCAGACCCAGACAGGTTAAAAATAGTTTGTTTATTGATTACACACTGCAGTATGGAGAGAAACAATACAAAGTTTTCTCTCAGGGGGTCAGTCCCCTTCTCAGGTATTTATACATTCCACATCTAGGCTATTTACAGTTTATGATTAGCTAGCTAAAAGATGCAAGGGTTTTAACAAATATGGTTACAACATAAGTAAATAACAGTTCTACACATCAGAATTGTAGGTTTTACTGTGTTTGACAATACATAAAAAAGGCAAAGGTCAGGGAGGAACTAGATACATTCCCAATGTTTACAATGAGTTGTGTACATAAATTCATATATTTGGCCTACCAGGATTTAAGTATTTACTGATACTAGCTGGAATGCAAGAACTTAAACAAGGATAGAAAAAGATTAGATTTAGAAAAAATAAACAGACACACTCAGAACTAGCTACATTTTATGGCCCCATTAACCAGACTGGCCTCTCCTGACTAATAATGCCCGCATACAAATTAACCCATTCAGACCTCACAAGGCACTGCAAAAAATAGAGACAGATATTGCTTATTATTTTCAACAATGGTTAGTTAGAAACACAATCAGAAGAGATATCATCATGAGAAATATCAAATGTCCTCTTCCAAATGAATTTCTTTGATGGAAAAACTTTTATTTAAGGGTGTTCAAAGGAAAATTATGTACTGTATATATATGTACATATTGGAATTAAACTTCTGAAAAGTCCTGGCGAGTGCACTCCTCATTATTTTATATATATATATATATATATATATATATATATATATATATATATATATATATATATATATATATATTTTTATATATATATATATATATATATATATATATATATAGAGAGAGAGAGAGAGAGAGAGAGAGAGAGAGAGAGAGAGAGAGAGAGAGAGAGAGAGAGAGAGAGAGAGTAAAAGAATAAGTGCACTTGCCAGGACTTTTCAGAAATTTATTCCAAATGTGTGAACGTTTTCGGGGGTTTAGCCCCTTCCTCAGACATACAAAATAACATTTTTATTTTGTATGTCTGAGGAAGGGGCTAAACCCCCGAAAACGTTCACATATTTGGAATAAATTTCTGAAAAGTCCTGGCGAGTGTACTAATTCTTTTACTCTATTTGCCTATCTGTTGCACCCTGGGCACCTGTGACTTGATCTCTGGAGTGCTTGTCTACTTTGAACTTTTATATATATATATATATATATATACTGTATATATATATATATATATATATATATATATATATATATATATATATATATATATATAAAAGAATGTGTGCATGAGAGAACCTAATTGTACAAAGTGTATGTGACAGGGAATTATCGTTTGATGGCAAGAAATATATACATCAGTTTGTGGGCATATGTGCATAGATGTCATCAGATGATGATAGTGATCATTGTTGAGTTAGTTGAAAATTGATAAGAAAAAAAATTAGAAACACTGACAAAATAATTTTTTGTTTGTAAAAGTTTGAAAGATTAAATTTAAAAGAAATATAATAAATGAATTAACTGTTTGCTAAACAGTGAATATTTTGAATCTGTGTAAACATTTGTGGATCCTAACGTTGATATAAACTTGTGAAAAATGTGTAGTGACAAAAAGCAATATGTGAATATGTGAGAATTTAAATTAAAAGTGAGTGCGACATAAAGTTGTCAGTGTCATTTATATAATCTAGGATTTTCTTTGAGTGGTCCCATGGACTTGTAAAGGTGCTTGTGGTGTGGTGCTAGTATCCACTGATGTGGAGAGGATTTGACCTATACAGTTGTCTTATACATCTAATTATTTTTTTTCTAAAGTTGTTTTGTGTATTTGTGTGGCATTGCATGATAGTGTCTATTCAGGTCATTCTCATATGAACATAGAATACTTGTTTTGTTAATTTAGACCTTTAGGTTGTACACTATCAATTAAATATATCCATCTTGTCTCAGCTTTTATAGAGCATTCTCAAGGTCACCTCCTCTTAATCCCAGTGACACTTTCTGTATACCATAACATTTCAGTTCTGATGTTTTGGATTGATGATGTTTTTAAAAATGAGAAGCTACGGATGTAATTTTTTTAGCACTGGAAATATCTTTGAGAGCATTACGAATATTTTGAAGATGTTCCTCTGGTATGTAGTTTCCTTGTGGTCATACCAATATAGGTACGTGGGCATTTACATTGGAGTGCATGAATAACCCCTGTGGTATTAAAACTGATGAATGTCTTAATTTTGTGGTGTTTCCCAAACCTGTCTGTGATTATTTTTTTCTTTATCATGTGGTTAGGTTACATGTGGAGCAGTTGCCACAGGAAAACGACCCTTGTTCCATTGGTTTTGTTTTTCTTGTTTTATTGGCAAAATGACTTGGACTTCTTGGATCTCTTTTACGTTTTTTGCTCTCCTGTAGCCGATTTCGACTCTCTCCCCAATCAAGTCTCTCAGTAGGGGATCAGCTTGCAATATATGCCAATTATGTTGGATTATATTCACAATTTGTTTGGTTTGTTGGTTATAGGTTAATACCAATCGGGTCTTATTATCTGGGGTTTTATTTTTGATTTTCAGCAGTTCTGATCTTTGTGTTACCGCGGCTCTTCTTTTGGCTTTAAGGATAAAACATCTACTTTATCCTTTTAGGCATAATCTGTTCTCAAGTTCCAGCGCTCTCTTTTTGAAGACTGTTTCATCTAAACAATTCCTTTTTAATCTTAAGAATTCAACTAGAGGCAAAGATTTGGAAGTATTGGGTGCATGGGTACTGGTCTAGTGAAGTACATTATTAGTTGCTGTTTCCTTTCTAAATAAATCTGTACTTAGTGACTCTTTGTAGATTTGTAGATCAAGGAATGAGATGTTGATTAGGTTAGACTTTTGTGGTAAATTAGCTTGATATTCAGATTGTTGTTGTTTAATTTGTTTAAAAAAATATCCAATTCCTCCTCTGTGCCGTCCCATAGGAACAGGATATCGTCTATATACTGGATCCACAGAGGGATACTGTTGGTGTAGCGTTCATTTTCATCTGAGAAGACTGTTTTTTGCTCCCACCAACCTAAAAATAAATTAGTGTAGGTGGGTGTGCAGGCAGTACCCATGGCAATACCTTCGGTTTGTAAATAGTTTTTGTTATTGAATATAAAATAATTATTGGTAAGAACAAACTTGATCAAATCTATCAGGAATTGGTTGTGTTCTGGGCTTTCCTCAGTTGACATGTCCAGAAAATATTTTACTGTATTTAATCCCAAGTTGTGGTTAATGCTTGTGTATAATGATTCCACGTCTGCTGTTACAAGCCAGGAAGTTTTGGAAATATTGATATCTTTGATTAACTGCAAGACCTCCATTGTGTCTCTTACATAAGATGACAGTTGGGTTAAGAATTGTCTTAATTTTAGGTCAACATATTGACTCGCCTTTTCGGTTAAATTCTCATTTCCTGACACAATTGGTCGACCTGGAGGTTGTTTACTGTCTTATGCACTTTCGGGATCAAGTAAAATGTTGCAGTTTTAGGGTGTAATACGTTAAGGAATTGATTTTCTTTTGTGGTAATTAGACCAGTTTTGCTGGCTTTATCAATTAATCTGATATATTGTTGGTGGAATTCTAACACTGGATTGCTCCATAGTTCTTTGTAGCAGGATTTATTTTTTAATAGCTTCTTTTAGATACATGTCATGCGGCCAGGTCACTATGTTTCCTCCTTTATCCGCATTTCTAATGATGACATCATCCCAGGATTCTATATTTGTGAGAGCTTCTCTTTCATTCTTTGATAGATTTTTAGATGTTGATTGAATGTCCAATTCATTAATAGTTGTGTATACTATTTGATTAAATACCTCAATATTAGAGCTGGTACTGCTAGTTGGGACATATTTGGATTTAATCTTTAGTGCCTTGCGCCAATCAGATTTTTCAGAGAGTCCTTGTTCATTTAACAAGTCTTCTAAGATTTGTAATGAATCTAATTCCTCCTCTCACCATACTGTAGAAATATTATTAGGTTCTTTATTGGAAAAGTGTTTGTTTAGGAGTAATTAGCGAAGGAAAAGTTTATGTCTTTTATTGTCTCAAATTTGTCTAACTGTGAGTTTGGACAAAATGATAAACCATTAGATAATAAACTTATATGATGCTTCATTAAAATTCTATTGGATAAGTTTATAATTCTTAGTTCTTCATCCTCATTTGCGAGAATGGACAGGGATTTTGTTTGCAGGGTTTCGTTGTTGGTGACTTGTCTTTGTGATTTTTCTTGTTCCTTGTTTGTCTTTTGTTTTTTCCACCAACCTCTCCTGGTGGTTCTGAATCTGTGCTTGCATCTTCTTCTAAAAAAGCCTTTCTTTTCCTGTTCTCTACTATAACGGATTCCACAGAAATGGAGGGTTCAGATGTTCTGTCTATTTCGGTACTGTCTTGTTCTTCATTATCAGTATCTGAGACATCTGTTTCAACAATATTAATTCTCCTCTGAGATCTGGGATTGGTTCTATTTTTCCATTTGTATACCTTGTTATTATTAAAATTTCTGAATATCTCTATTTACTTTGCCTTTTTTTGGTGACTTTAATTTCATTCTCTTATTTATCCAGTTCTTTTTTATATTTCTTATAGGCATTCTCAAATTCTTTTAAATTTTCTAATTGTTTCAATTGCTCATTTTGAGTTTTAATAAGGGTTTCTCTCGTATTCAGATGAGTGATGTTTAATAAAAATCTTCATTAGTTTATTGAAACATTCACTTAGTGCTTCTCGGTATTAAACTCCTTTCTATACAGTATATTGTTCACAAAACTGCTGATCCCACCACAATGTGTCTTGTTTGAAAACATTTTTGTGTAATTCCCTTAGTAATGTGTCCATATTATTGGGTGTTATGTCCTGGTTAACTGTTGCAGAATTTTTGAACACTTCATTCATATCTGCTAGTCTTTTTTGTTCCCTAGTCAGTTTGTCTGTTTATTTGCCATAGCTTGATATTTATGTTTCAGTGTGTGCTTTTACTTGCAACAATCCTATACAAGTGATAGGAATAGTATTCAATGTGCACAAACAATGGGTTGCAATAGCACTACACAGATAATGTGGGAATGCTCTCTTGCAGGAATCCTATACAAGTGATAGCAATAGTATTCAATGTGCACAAACAATGGGTTGCAATAGCACTACACAGATAATGTGGGAATGCCCTCTTGCAGGAATCCTATACAAGTGATAGCAATAGTATTCAATGTGCACAAACAATGGGTTGCAATAGCACTACACAGATAATGTGGGAATGCCCTCTTTCAGGAATCCTATACAAGTGATAGCAATAGTATTCAATGTGCACAAACAATGGGTTGCAATAGCACTACACAGATAATGTGGGGATGCCCAGAGTTGGGAACAAAAAACTTTGTCCTGGTTGGACCGCATAAACTCAGTTAAAATTACAATACGACCAAAAATATTATACATTTTTCAGGCACTACCCAACCAACTCCCTAAACGTTACTTATTTACCTTACAAAGACACAAAATGTCTATATAAGGTCTAAGCATATGGTAAGAGCCTCTATGAAAACTATGTATATGCCGAAAGATAGAGGTGGTCTGGGAGTACCCAACCTTAAATACTATCGATATATTACACATTTAGTTAGGGTCATTAACTTGTGCAAATATGAAAAAGATAATGAAGGGATATTAAGCTCCTTAGCTAATGATCTCAATCTTGGAAGTGTCTGTGCTGGTCGGGATACGACAACAAAATTCTAAAACCAATTTATCTACTTCACTCACTGAAACTCTTAGAGTGTGGGAACGACTGATAAAAAATATACCAACTCTCTCCATAATCCCATACCCAGGGCCGGCCTTAGGGCAAGGCGAGTGAGCACGCTTGTGGCAATTTTAAACTTTAAAAAAAATATATATTTTTTGCTGCCATTTTTTAAAAATTTATTTTTGGCGCCATTTTTTTAAACCGGCAGCCCGGGAACTCAGGACTTGGAGTGGTGAAGTCACATGACTGGAGAAGTAGCAGCAGGACCAGGGGTGGAACTATTGGTGGTGATGCATGCAACGGTCCCACAGGGGGCCCACCTTCAAACAGGTCAGGTTTTTTTTTATTTTTTTTATTTTTTTAATACATTTTCTCTAAAATGTAATTACTTTTTTTGTGGCGGGGGGGCGGTCACCGCCGGGGGGTGCAATTTATTGCTGGGGCATCATTTTTTTACTGGGGGCATCATTTTATTGAAGGGGGGCATCATTTTATTGCGGGAGGCTGGGGACATCATTTTATTGCAGGGGGGCTGGGGACATCATTTTATTGCAAGAGGGCTGGCCTGGGGGCCTCATTTTATTGCTGTGGTCATCATTTATTGCAGTGGGGCTGGTGGCATAATTTATTGCGGAGGGGGGTGGGGACATCATTTTATTGCAGGGGGCTGGGGGCATAATTTTATTGCTGGGTGCATAATTTTATTGCTGGGAGCATCATTTTATTGCAGGGGGACTGGGCATCATTTTAGTGCCGGGGGACTGGGGCATCATTTTATTGCAGAGGGCATCATTTTATTGCGGGGGCTGGGGGCATAATTTTATTGCAGGGGTGCTGGGGCATAATTTTATTGCAGAAGGGTTAGGAGCATCATTTTATTGCAGAGGACTGGGGGCATCAATTTATTGCAGGGGGGCTGGGGCATCATTTATGGCTGGGGGCATAATTTTATTGCAGGGGGGCTGGGGAATCATTTATTACAGGGAGCTGGGGGCATCATTTATTGCAGGGGCGGTTGGGGACATCATTTTATTGCAGGGGGCTGGCCTGGGGGCTTCATTTTATTGCTGGGGACATCATTTTATTGCAGGAGGCTGGGGGCTTCATTTTATTGCAGGGGGGCATAATTTATTACAGAGGGGGGCTGGGCATATAATTTTATTGCAGGGGGCATCATTTTATTGCAGCGGGTTCCGGTGGCATCATTTTATTGCAGGAGGGCTAGGGGCATCATTTTATTGCAGAAGGGCTGGGGGCATCATTTTATTGCAGAGGGGCTGGGGGCATCATTTTATTGCAGGGGGGGCTGGGACATCATTTTATTGCAGGGGGCTGGGGATATCATTTTCTTGCAGGTGCTGGGGGCATCATTTTCTTGCAGGGGGCTGGGGGCATAATTTTACTGCAGGGGGGGCTGGTCTGGGGGCTTCATTTTAGTGTGGGGGGCATCATTTTATTGCAGGGGGGCTGGGGGCATCATTTTATTGCAGGGGGGCTGAGGGCATCATTTTATTGCAGAGGGGCTAGGGGCATCATTTTATTGCAGGGGGGCTGGGGGCATCATTTATGGCTGGGGGCATCATTTTATTGCAGGGGGCTGGAGGAATCATTTATTGCAGGGGGGCTAGGGAATAATTTATTTCAGGGGGCCGGTGGCATCATTTATTACAGTGGGGTCGGTGGCATAATTTTATTGCAGGGGGGGCTCAGGGCATAATTTTATTTCATGGGGGCTGGGAGGAATAATTTATTGCTGGGGGCATAATTTATTACAAAGGGGGTCTAGGAGCATCATTTTATTGCAGGGGGCATTATTTTATTGCAGTGGGTGCCAGCAGCATCATTTTATTGCAGGAGGGCTGGGGCATCATTTTATTGCAGAGGGGCTGGGGGCATCATTGCATTGCAGGGGGGGCTGGGACATCATTTTATTGCAGGGGGCTGGGGACATCATTTTATTGCAGGGGCTGGGGGCATAATTTTATTGCAGGGAGGCTGGGGACATGATTTTATTGCAAGGGGCTGGGGCATCATTTTATTGCAGGGGGGCTGGCCTGGGGGCTTCATTTTAGTGTGGGGGACATCATTTTATTGCAGGGGCTGGGGCAACTTTTTATTGCAGGGGGCTGAGGGCATCATTTTATTGCAAAGGGGCTGGGGGCATCATTTTATTGCAGGGGGTGCTGGGGGCATCATTTATGGTTGGGGGCACAATTTTATTGCAGGGGGCTGGAGGAATCATTTATTGCAGGGGGACTAGGGAATAATTGATTTCAGGGTGCCGGTGGCAACATTTATTGCAGTGGGGCCGGTGGCATCATTTTATTGCAGGGGGGCTCAGGGCATCATTTTATTGAAGGGGGGCTTTGGGGAATAATTTATTGCTGGGGGAATAATTTATTACAGAGGGGGGCTGGGCATATAATTTTATTGCAGGGGGCATCATTTTATTGCAGCGGGTTCCGGTGGCATCATTTTATTGCAGGAGGGCTAGGGGCATCATTTTATTGCAGAAGGGCTGGGGGCATCATTTTATTGCAGGGGGGGCTGGGACATCATTTTATTGCATGGGGCTGAGGGAATCATTTTATTGCAGGGGGCTGGGGCCACCATTTTATTGCAGGGGGCTGGGGCCACCATTTTATTGCAGGGGGGCTGGGACATCATTTTATTGCAGGGGGCTGGGGACATCATTTTATTGCATGGGGCTGGGGGAATAATTTTATTGCAGGGGGCTGGGGACATCATTTTATTGCAGTGGGGCTGGCCTGGGGGCTTCATTTTAGTGTGGGCCTCATTTATTGCAGTGGGGCCGGTGACATCATTTATTGCAGGGGGGCTCAGGGCAAAATTTTTTTGCAGGGGGGGGCTTTGGGAAATCATTTATTGCTGAGGACATCATTTTATTGCAGATGGGCTGGGGTATAATTTACGGCTGGGGACATCATTTATTGCAGGGGGCTGGGGGGATAATTTATTGCTGGGGGGCTGGGGCATACCTTATTACAGGGGTGCTGGGTGCATCATTTTTTTCAGGGGGAATCATTTATTGTAGGGGGGCTGTGGAATCATTTATTGATTTTGCAAAGGCGTTTGATACAGTGCCACATGAGAGATTAATGCACAAAATTAAGGGACTGGGAATAGCTGAAAATGTTAGTTTGTGGATAAATAACCGGATTAAAGATAGGGAGCAACGAGTAGTAGTAAATGGATCATACTCAGATTGGACAAAGGTAATCAGTGGAGTACCCCAGGGATCAGTGCTGGGCCCTATTCTTTTTAATATTTTTATATAAATGACTTGGAGCTAGAATTAAATAGTGACATCTCTATTTTTGCAGATGATACTAAGTTAAGTAAGGTCATTAGGTCAGAGCAGGATGAACTTTCGTTACAAAGGGACCTGCAAAAATTAGAAGTATGGGCAGATAAATGGAAAATGAGATTTAATACGGGAAAATGCAAGGTTCTACATTTTGGAAGTAAAAATAAGCAGGCAACGTATTATTTAAATGGGACAAAACTTAGCCAAACACAGGAGGAAAGGGATTTGGGAGTAGTAATAGATAACAAGCTAAAGATGGGTGCACAATGCCGGGCAGCAGCTTCAAAGGCTAATAAGATACTAGCATGTATTAAAAGAGGCATTGACTCAAGGGAGGAAAGCATTATTCTGTCACTATATAAAGCCCTGGTAAGACCTCACCTTGAGTATGGAGTGCAGTTCTGGGGACCGATCGCAAAAAAAAGATATTGCAGAACTAGAAAAAGTTCAGAGAAGGGCCACAAAGCTAATAAAGGGATTGGAGAATTTAACCTATGAGGAGAGGCTAGCCAAACTGGGTCTGTTTTCTTTAGAAAAAAGGCACTTAAGAGGTGACATGATTACTTTATATAAATATATTCAAGGCCTATATACAGAGATGGCAGAAGCGCTGTTTATTCCAAGAAAATTGTTTGCGACCAGAGGTCACAATTTAAGGTTGGAGGAAAGGAGATTTAATCTCCTGCAACGGAAACATTTTTTCACTGTAAGAGCAATAAAATTGTGGAACTCATTACCAAAGGAGGTAGTGAATGCCAATACCCTAGATACATTTTAAAATTATTTGGATACATTTCTGTCTATAAACAAAATTCATGGATATGATTCCTAGTATTAAATGGATCACCTTTTAGTGGGATTATTTAAGCTTAACTGGAGCTTTTTGTATATATTTTAGATTTGTATAGGTTGAACTCGATGGACTTCGGTCTTTTTTCAACCTCATCTACTATGTTACTATTGACACAGGGTCTTAGAGACCTGCAGCTTGAAACCCAAACTCTCAAGGGGTTAATTAAAGACACACTAACACATAAACCATCTGTCCCTGATATTACTCATGAACCTCACGTTAGTGCCCCTGACAAGTTCTTAGGGGATAGGACTCAGTATAGGGATTTTTAAAATGGTTTAAACCTATATTTTTTACTAAAGCCTAAGTCTTACCCTACAGACTGCACAAAGGTGCTCACAGTCATCTCTTTTCTCAGAGGTGAGCCTAGAACTTGAGCAAATGCCTACTATGAATAAAATGACCCAATCCTAGATTCATTAGATGCATTCTTTTCAGTCATGTCCCTTCTCTATGAAGACCCCCATAAGCAAACCATAGCAGAAGCTAAATTAAGATCTTTAAAGCAGTTGAAAAGGCCTGTTGAAGATTATGTTTCAGAATTTAAAATTTGGGCAAAAGACTCATTCTCGAACAAAATTTCATTAAAGAACCAGTATCGATTAGGGTTATCCGAGAATCTAAAAGATGAACTGGCTAGAATAAAGATACCTTCTAGTTTAGAATCTCTAATGACATTGACCATTACATTAGATCATAGATTAAGGGAGAGAAAACAAGAGAGATTTCACACTGAGGTACATAGAAAAAGGTACACTTATCAAAATCCTCCTGCTATAACCAAAACTGATGAACCTATGGATATAGGGTTTGTCAAAGGACCTCTCAACGCAGAAGAGAAACAACATAGACGCATGAACAACTTGTGTTTGTATTGCGCCCCAAAGGATCACGTTGTCTCTAAATGTCCTATACTCAGGAGACAAAAGACTGGTAAGAAAACAACATTCACAGACTGTTTGTCGGCTAAGTCAGGTACTATATCTTATTGTACCCTCCATATTTCTTTACAGTGGGACCAACAACGATGTCAAGCATGAAGCTGTAATAGACTCTGGAGCCTATGGGAATTATTTGGATGTTACACTTATAAAAAATATTAAAATACCACTTGTTGAAAAAAGCAAACCAGTGTATGTTCGTGTTATTGATGGTAATCAAATATCTACAGGACCTGTAACACATCAAATCATTACCCTTCTTGTTTGCACAGAAGACAATCACCATGATTATATTTCCTTTGATGCTATACCTTCTCCTATATTTCCCATTGTGTTAGGGTTAAACTGGCTTCGCCTTCATAAACCCTTACAACAATGGAAAAATAATTACATTTTATTTCGCTCTGAATGTTGTAGTAATACTTGATACCCATCTATATCTTTGTAAAGCACCACTGAGGTTCAATTACCCATAGAATACGGAGATTTCTGTGATGTATTTGATAAAATTGAAGCCGAGACCTTACCTCCGCATAGGACTTACGATTGTCCTATAGAGCTCCTTCCTGGATCTGATATAACATATGGGCATATCTTCCCTCTATCACAATCAGAGCTCCAGCAACTCAAACTCTATTTAGATGAGAACTTGATAAAAGGGTTTATAAGACCCTCCACCTCTCCTGCTGGTGCAGGTTTTCTTTGTCACTAATAAAGATAAATCCTTGAGACCTATAGTTGATAACAGGGAGCTGAACAAGAGAACGGTTAAAAACAGATATCCTCTGCCACTCATCCCAGAACTGATGGGTGCCACCATCTTCACAAAATTAGACCTATGTGGAGCGTATAACCTTGTCAGGATTCGATCTGTAGATGAGTGGCTTACGGCATTTAGAACTAGGTATGGGTTATACAAATATACCGTTATGGCGTTTGGGCTTTGTAATGCCCCTGCAACTTTTCAGAATTTCATGAACGATGTATTCCATGACCTCCTGGACTCTTTTAGTGATCTATCTAGATCAGTGGTTCTCAACCAAAGTGACCTCAAGGCCCAGTAAGTTTTAGCTAGACATGTCCAGGGCCCGGTAGTTATATATATATATATATATATATATATAGTGAGCAGCAGGGGCAGGCTGATCAGCCAGGCAAATAGGACCTGGGCCGAGGGACCAGCAAGTAGGGGGGCCCACAAATGGCATCTCCACGGATCCTGGTGCATTCCTTAAGCTGGAGTTCTCAGTTGCCCTATCAGTAACTAAGCAAATAAAGTGTGGGTTTAGTTGGGCCCTGGCGGGGGTCTGTCGCTTTGAGGACCATGGAGTGTGGGGTCTGGCCCTGGAGGTTGGGTGCCCTTCTCTGGACCTTAATGTTGGGGGTCCTGGCTCTGGAGGTTGAGGGGCCTGTTGGGGGCAGGGCAGGGAGGCTACCATGTTCATTTGCATAAAATTGAATACATTTTGGTCTGTGTGAGACAGTTTTCCTGGGGCCTTGATTGGTATCAGTCTGCCCCTGGTGAGCAGTGGGGTAAGAGTGTTCAGTGGGGGCATGACAGGTCGGGGCCCACCAGCAGGGCTATCACGGCCCGGTACTGGGCCACGGCCCGGCTGTTGAGAAACCAGGATCTAGATGATATCCTCATATATTCAAAAAACATTAAAGATCATCATAAACATGTAAGATCTGTACTTTCCAGGTTGCGTTCCTATCATCTCTATGCTAAATTGGAGAAGTGTATTTTCAATTCAGATAATAAAAGCTTCCTGTGTTATCACATCTCACCCATAGGAATACTTATGCAAAATGATAAAGTGCAAGCAATTGAAGATTGGCCTACTCCTAAGAACAAAAAAGAGATACAGAGATTTTTGGGGTTCACAAATTTCAATGGAAAATTTATCAAGAGTTTTGCTTCTCTTACTAAACCCTTGTCAAATTTAACTAAAAACAACAACATATTTAAGTGGACACCAGCTGCTGATCAAGTCTTTCAATTACTAAAATGGCAGTTCACTACAGCACCAATTTTAGTATTCCCAAAACCCTATTTGCAATACATACTTGAGGTTGACGCATCTGACTACGCCTTAGGTGCCATATTGTTACAAAGGGAAACAACAAAGGATCCTATAAATCCAGTTTCATTCTATTCAAGATTGTTGACTCTAGCTGAATTACACTACCCAGTTAGGGAAAAAGAGCTTTGAGCAATTAAATATGCTTTTGAACAATGGAGACACTTCTTAGAAGGAACTGAACTACCAATATTGAAATTTACTGATCATAGATATCTTCTGTACTTAAAAACTAATCGCACACTAAGTGGCCGACAAGTCCGTTGGAGTCTTTTTCTCTCAAGATTCAATTACTTAATCACTTCCAGACCAGCTTCAAAAAATTGTAAGGCAGATGCCCTGTCACGAATATTCCCAAAAATCAACTGCAACGATACTCAATCCACAGTAATCCCTACGGATCTTATCCTAGGATTCACTATTGGAGTTAGTAACTTCATTAAAGAGTAACAGGAGACAGATAAAACCTGATGGTTTATTCTACTCAAATGATAAACTCTATATCCCACCTAGTCTCAGAGCAACCGTCCTTCATACTACACATGACTCCACTCTTGCTGGACATCCAGATATCCAAAAAACTATTAAAAATACATTTTTGGTGGCCTTCTTTGGTACCAGATTATGTTCAACATGTGCAGACATGTAATACTGTGAAACATGTAATACTGCTAAAATTGATACTAAACAACCATATGGTTTTCCGATGTCGTTGTCTACACCAGAGAGACATTGGAAGGATGTAGCACTTGATTTCATTGTAGACCTACCCAAATCTGAAAACAATAATACTATCCTAGTTGCAGTAGATCTCCTCACCAAAATAGCACATTTTATTCCTTATCATAAATTACCGACCTCCTTGTAAACAGTCACATTGTTCATTAAACATGTCATTAAACATCATGGTTTACCAACTTCTATAACTACTGATCGTGGAACCCAATTTACGTCTAGATTTTGGCGACACCTTTGCAAGGAACTCCAGATAGACCAGCGATTAAGCACTGCCTTCCATCCCTAGACTAACAGACAAACAGAGAGGCCCAATCAATGGTTAGAGCAGTATATCAGATGTTACTCCTCTTATCAACAAGTTGACTGATCATCTCTCCTACCTCTAGCGGAGTTCGCGTATAATAACGCTGAACACAGTACCACTAAGAATACCCCATTTTTCGCTAATTATGGCTTCCACCCAACCTTTCATCTACTGCCCCGTCTTGAAAGCACTTGCCCAATAGTAAATGACTATACTAATACAATCTCTCAGAATTTCATCATCTTACAAGACAACATTAAGGATGCTCAAAGACGTCAGAAACATTATTAGGATCTTAGAAGATGGAATTCTCCACAGTATGTAGTGGGAGACTTGGTCTGGTTGTCTACCCGACATCTTAAACTTTCTACCCCTTGTAGGAAGTTCAACAAATTATTTGTGGGACCTTTTCCTATATCAAAGGTTGTAACTTTGTAATAACCCGCAACATACAAGATTCATCCCACCTTCCATGTCTCTCTCCTCAAGCCTTCTAAGTCTGTAAGGAATGTACATGGCTTAATTTACTATAGTTCCAGTTCAACTAGATCTGGAATTCGAAGTACATAGTATTCTTGACTCAAGGAACGTCTCTGGATGCTTACAGTATCTGGTCCATTGAAAAGGCTACCCTCATGAAGACAAATCCTGGAAACCCTGCTCTAATTTATCCGCTCCTAAACTTGTTTCACTTTTTCACAGAAGGAACCCTCATTGACATCGACCTTGAACCTCTTTGAGGTTCTCCTTGAGGGGGTACTCTGTAACACCTTCTTATGCCGCCTATGTACCTTTAAGTAGGCGAGGCTTCTAATCCTACTCATTTCCATAAAAACCTAATTCCCACACAACACTTTGCTTGGTATTTTGGTAATCTGTGGGTTAAGCTCCTGCAGCCTCCTGAGTTTCCTCTTCTTGTGAACTAAGGACTCACTTTCTGACTGTATTTGCTCATTTCCAGCTTCCTCCACTATCCGGACCTGCCTACTGCTCTAAGCGTATCGGTTGTTAACCATTGAAGCCGCAACTCCATCCTGTTTGTTTTCCGGTGACATCACAGTGAATTCACACTGCCGAGTGAATGCTAGCCGTCAGACTCAAGCTTCTCACTTGTCCACTCTAACTTATACTATCATCTTACCGGTAAGGGACTTCCTATCTCTCAAGATCTGTTTGTTATCACTCTGCTTCAACCTCTCCATTATTCTTTGTACATAACTTTACCCTGAGCTCTATATTTTGTAATAGGCCTGGCTTTTTGTTTGTCACTGCTGGTTCCCCTGTGCGAACTCACACCTGCCATAGTGTTTAAACTAGGCAGCTCCCTTCCGGCAATCACGCCACCTCTTGCTTTCCCTAGGGGGTACCAATCTTGCTGGAGCGACCTAGGGTAAAGGTCAGTCTGGCTGGCTAGTAATTCCAGGAGCCCAGCCAGCCGGGAAGGGGTCAGGTGGTAAGCGATCAGCTCTTCTATGAGGAGGTACAAACAGTTAAAATATGAGTCAGAGAGAGAGTTTGGGACATCCCGTAAGCCATGAGAGGGCCAAAAACAATGTAATAAGCAGTGAACCAGGTAGTAGGGGGTGGGGGTAGCCTTGGCAGCCAGGTATCCGTGATAATAATGTACCTTCATATATGAGAAAAAAATTGTAATGTATAATGCAACTTTATTTTGTCAAAGGAGCCTATTGTTTTATGTGGGGTTTTTTTCTAATTCACTGATTTTCCTGTCACTAAGAACACTATAACCCTTACTAATCAATCACAAACTAATACACATATATAGCATGAACTGTTTTCTGTACATGAGCAGTTATGGAAAGAGCTTGGGGTAGTCTTTTCTCTCTCTTAAAGGGACATTCTACACTAGATTTTTCTTTCCATAAATGTTTTGTAGATGATCGATTTATATAGCCCATACAGTTGTTTGTTTGTTTGTTTTTTTAAATGTATAGCTTTGCTTATTTTTAAATAACATTACTCTGATTTTCAGACTCCTAGCCAAGCCCCAAAGTTTTAAGAGAATATCGATGTGTACCTACTCCAGCTTGCTCCTGTTTGTGTAAATAGTCTTTTCATATGCAGAGGAAGGGGGGGTGCCTGCTTTTTCCCACTTGCAGTGGGTGTTCCAGCTAAACTGGAAACATCTAGGTAAGTTTTTAAATGGTTTTATACTGGATTTTTTGGTTAGTATCTGTGCATATTATTTTTTATATTAATGTCTATTACATGCAGGTATATGAAAATTGGTGTATACTGTCCCTTTAACTTGGTTTAGCACTAATTCAGTTTAATTAATTAATTAATCATTTATTAATCAGATATTTAAACAAACAGACATATATATTTTAAAAAAGCAAACATACTTTCTTTTTCTAATCTGTCTTAAAGATAAAAAATGTTTACTTCTATATACAAAATAATATTCACACCAAAACTACATATTATTCCCAATGCTATTACAAGGAATGCTTTTTCTTATCATAATTGTTGATGCAAAACTGATAATCTACCATAATAGTAAATGACTAGACAAAAGGTGAGGGAGGAGCGTAAGGTAAACATTAGTTCACAGAAAAGTAGATAATAGGGATGCGAATTTGGATCCTTCATGAAGATCCGAATGCTGATGTAGGAAGCCGCTGATACCGTTTGGATCTTTTTGGAGCTGGATTGATTCTTGTGAAAGACAACCACACTAAGACCTGTGCAAATCTAGATCTTAGTGTAGGGATCTTTCACTAGAACCACTCTGGCTGCAAAAAGATCCAAACGGCACGAGCAGCCTTCTACTTCCACATTCGGATCCTTAAAAAGAATCTAAAATCAGATTCCTAGCAGATAACAATATTAATCCAAACCTCCCTGGGAGAAAGTGGAGCAAGCACAATTTTCAGATGTTTGTTACAACAAACGAATGTATATTGTATTAATGTTTACCTTCTATAATGAAACATCTAATGCGTTGTTAAAATGTTGAGTTTAATTGTTCTTTAATATATTTTGCACTGTCAGCTAAAATTGGCTACCAGAAAACCTCATATCTAAATCTATCATTTTGGTAGGAAAATTAACTTTTACAACCTTGAACCACAACCAATTTCAATAAACTGGAGCAAACAGATAAGAGCAGCGCTGAGTACAATTTACAATTTCTTTCTAATGACACGGTGAGTCCACGGATCATCATCAATTACTGTTGGGAATATCACTCCTGGCCAGTAGGAAGAGGAAAAGAGCACCACAGCAAAGCTGTTAATTATCACTTGTGAGAGGAGAGGAAGCCCCAACCGGATAAGGCAGTGTAGAAACCGGAAGTCCAAAACAAAGAGAGGACTCAACCTGACATGCTGGTGTGCCGTAGCCTATTGCGGCGGATCAAAACCGCAAAAAGGTACAAAAGTAGAAAGTTAGGCAGGCACAACTTCAAGACCGTTAAAGTTGAAAACAAAAAGTGCTTTTATTGGTACTTCATAAAAAAAGTAGTAAATACATGCAGACAGGCATAGGTGGACAAAAGGTCTAACATGTTTCGCACCACCAGGGGTGCTTACTCATAGACTCAATGTCTACCAATAAAAGCACTTTTTGTTTTCAACTTTAACGGTCTTGAAGTTGTGCCTGCCTAACTTTCTACTTACTAGGAGGAGGTGAAGTTTAGGTGTCTGATGAGAAGTTTTCTTCAATCAAGATTTTATTATTTTTTTAGCAGAGTAAGCCTACTCTGTTCTTTTCTGGGGTCTAGCCTAGTCCACATCAGTCTCTTCAGTAGGGCAATGGTGGCTTTTGTGCACTTGAGAACTTGTGAGGTACAATCCTCACTGCGTTTTCTCAAGAATCTGCTGCCCATACTAGAAAACCTGAGTAGGTTTACTCAGTTTTTCTCTCTTCACAGGTCCATGTGAGGTGCTGCACCCTCTCAAACCAGGTGAGCTGTCCTTTTGCCGGACACCACTTTCAGGTAAGTGCCATTTTAATTTTCTTTTGCAAGGAGATTGCTGGCACTTGTTACAGCTAAAAGCTGTCTTATTTAATATGGGACTTTATTTAACCTTCATGTTTGGGGTTTCTTTTAGGCAGTTTGGGTATTGAGACTGTGATTTATGGTGGCTCAGTGTTTTATAGTAGTTTTTATATATTAACTTTTGGACATGGAGATTACTGTTGTAAGCCGTTTTTTTCGGCAGTTAGGGCTCTGTAACCGCTCTGTAACCGCTCTGTATTTGAAAATGAGCTACAGGACAGGTAGGCACCTCAGTAAAGCTACTGAGGTATATAGGTAGCCTGAGGTCTATTTGGTTTGTTGCACTAACACACATTTCTATTTAAAGACACAGTACACATTTATTTTTTATTTTCAAATAAAGAATGTTTACACTTTATCCTTATTTATTACATAAGATGGATCAAGAGGCTTTTCAAACCATTATTCCAGGTGAAGTTGCTGCTTGTCAATTATGTTTTGATGCTCAGGTGGAACCCCCAGTTTCTTTTTTTTTCCTCATGCATTGAAAGAACTTTAAGTTATAGACATAAAATAGTTGACCATGAGCCACCATTATCCCAGGCAAATGCTGTTCAGGTGTCTTCTGTTGCAGATATGCCACAGCTTTCTCCTCAAGCGCCCCAACTTTTTCAGTCTCTACATACAGTGTCCTGTGTTTCCTCTTGCAATCTTGTAGGATTTTCTCTACAAGACATTGCTTCCCAGGTATCCCTTGCAGTATCTGAGGCATTGTCAGCTTTCCCCATATTGCAGGGAAGGCGTAAAAGTAAATTTAAGGAAACAGTAAGGTTTCTGATCAAGTTCTGGCTATCCAGAGTGTCCCTTCCCATAAGCCTGAGGAAGAAGACATGTCGGTAGCATCTGAGGGGGAAATCTCAGACTCAGACAGTGTAATTCCTTCTTCTGATGCTGAAGTGGTATCCTTCAGATTGAAGCTAGAACACCTTCCGCTTATTACTTAAGGAGGTTTTGGCTACTTTGGACGACTCCGACACAACTATCGTAGTCAATCCTAAAAAGTCTAGTAAATTGAACAAATACTTTGATGTTTCCTCCGCGGTGGAGGTTTTTCTGGTTCCTGACCGTGCTGCAGAGCTTATTGCTCGAGAATGGGAAAGACATCGTATTCCCTTTTCTCCATCTCCTATTTTTAAGAAGATGTTTCCTATAGCGGATTCTATTAAGGAGTCATGGCAGACGGTTCCTAAGGTAGAAGGAGTGATCTCCACTTTAGCCAAGAGGACTACAAATCGCATAGAGGATAGTTGTTCTTTTAAACATCCAATCTAAAAAAGATGTATGTCCACTAGGGTCTACAATGGCAACCTGCGGTGTGTATCACCACTGTTACCAGCACTGCGGATTACTGGTTTGATTCATTGTCTGAATCTCTTCAGCCTGATACCCCTTTTGATGAGATCCAGGACAGGATTAAGGCTCTCAAGTTAGCCAATTCCTTCATTACAGGTGCTTCCTTGCAGGTTATTAAACTGGGAGACAAGATTTCTGGTTTTGAGGTCCTAGCCCACAGGGCCTGGTCTGCGGATGTTTCATCTAAATCTAAGCTCATGTCTATTCCTTACAAGGATAAGACCTTGTTTGGACCTGGTCTGGCAGAAATTATGTCAGATATTACTGGAGGGAAGGGTTCTTTTCTTCCTCAAGATAAAAAGAATAAGCAGAAGGGACGTCAGAGTAATTTTCATTCCTTTCATAACTTTAAAGGCAAGTCTTCCTCCCCTTCCTCCAAGCAAGATCAAGCCAAGCCTTCCTGGAAGCCCAACCAGTCCTGGAATAAGGGAAAGCAATCTAAAAAGCTTTCAGCTGATTCCAAGTCAGCATGAAGGGTTGGCCCCCGATCCAGGAACGGATCTTGTAGGGGGAAGACTCTCTCTTTTTTCTCAGACTTGGATAAGAGATGTACCAGATCCCTGGGCTGTGGACATTGTCTCCCAGGGATACAAAATAGACTTCACATCTTTTCCTCCCAGAGGCAGGTTTCTCCTCTCCAGATTATCTGTAGACCAGATAAAAAGAGAGGCATTCTTACATTGTGTCAAGGACCTTGCCACCCTGGGGGTGATAGTTCCAGTTCCCTTTCAGGAAAGGGGTCTGGGATTTTACTTGAATCTGTTCATAGTTCCCAAAAAGGAGGGAACTTTTCGACCAATCCTAGATCTAAAATGTTTAAACAAGTCTCTCAGAGTGCCCTCCTTCAAGATGGAGACTATATGCTCCATTCTTCCCTTGGTACAAGAGGGTCAGTTCATGACAACCATAGACCTAAAGGATGCATACATTCATGTTCCCATTCACAGGGACCATCACAAGTTTCTGAGATTCGCCTTTTTGGACAACATTTTCAGTTTGTGGCCCTTCCATTCAGTCTTGCAACAGCTCCAAGAATTTTTTCAAAGGTTCTAGGGGCTCTTTTAGCTGTGCTTCGATCTCGGGGCATTGCAGGGGCACCTTATCTGGACGACATTCTGGTTCAAGCGCCATCTTTTCAACAAGCAGAATCTCATATGGAGATCTTGTTGTCTTTTCTTCGATCCCGCGGATGGAAGGTGAATCGGGGAAAAAAAGTTCTCTGGTTCCAGCTACAAGGGTCATATTTTTAGGGACCATAATAGTCTCCCTGTTAATGAAGATTTTCAACTCTTGTTTTGCCCTTCAGTCCTCTCCACGGCCATCAGTGGCTCAATATATGGAGCTAATCGGTCTATTGGTGGCTTCCATGGACATCATTCCATTTGCTCGGTTCCATCTTAGACCTCTGCAGTTATGCATGCTCAGACAATGGAACGGGGACATCAATAGACTCTCTTCCGTGGTGGCTTTCTCAGGATCATCTCTCCCAGTGTACTTGCTTCTGCAGACCCTCCTGGGTGATTGTGATCACGGATGCCAGCCATCTAGGTTGAGGAGCAGTATGGGGCTTGTGGAAGGCTCAGGGCTTATGGACCCAGGAGGAGTCAGTCCTGCCCATAAACATCTTGGAGCTGAGAGCAATCTTCAATATTCTTCTGGCATGGCCTCATTTAGCCTTAGCCCAGTTTATTATATTCCAGTCGGACAACATAACCTCGGTGGCCTACATCAACCACCAGGGAGGAACTTGGAGTTCCTTGGCCATGACAGAGGTGGCCCGAATTATTCAGTGGGCGGAGACCCACAACTGCTGTCTTTTTGCGATTCACATCCCAGGAGTGGACACTTGGGAAGCGGATTTTCTGAGCAGAAAGACTTTTCATCCCAGGGAGTGGGAACTTCATTTGGATGTGTTTTCAAGCTTGACCCTCAAGTGGGAGCAGCCAGAGTTGGATCATGGCTTCTAGCCAGAATGCCAAACTTCCAAGGTACCGCTCAAGGTCAAGAGATCCGCAGGCATTTCTGATTGATGCTCTGGCAATTCCTTGGAACTTCAGTCTAGCATACCTGTTTCCTCCGTTCGCTCTCCTTCCAAGAGTCATTGCTTGAATCAAGCAGGAGAGGGCGTTTGTAATTCTCATAGCCCCGGTGTGGCCTCGCAGGATTTGGTATGCAGACCTAGTGGAAATGTCATTCTTTCCACCTTGGAGACTGCCTCTGTGGAAGGACCTTCTACTTCAGGGTAACTTCCTTCATCCAAATCTCGTTTCTCTGAAGCTGACTGTTTGGAGATTGAATTAGTTTTATCTAAGCGTGGATTTTCAGAGTCGGTCATTCAGACCTTGATTCAGGCTCGTAAGCCTGTGACTCGCAGGATTTACCATAAGATCTGGCGTAAATACTTGTATTGGTGTAAATCCAAAGGATACTCTTGGAGTAGAGTAAGGATTCCTAGGATTTTGTCCTTTCTCCAGGATGCTCTGGAGAAGGGTTTGTCGGCAAGTACTCTAAAGGGTCAGATTTCAGAATTGTCTATTTTGTTACATAAGCGCTTGGCAGATGTGCGAGACGTGCAATCGCTTTGTCAGGCCTTGGTTAGAATTCAGCCTGTGTTTAAACCTGTTACTCCTCCATGGAGTCTTAACCTTGTTCTTAAAGTTTTACAACAGGCTCCATTTGAGCCTATGCATTCTTTAGATATTAAGATGTTATCTTGGAATTTTTGTTTCTTGTTGCTATTTCCTCTGCTCGGAGAGTTTCTAAGCTCTCTTCTTTACAGTGTGATTGCCCTTATCTTATATTTCACTCTGATAAGGT